>NC_053154.1:321480570-321740570 GCF_016835505.1 Polypterus senegalus
TGACCTGAAGTTTGGTACACATATGTTACGTGACGTCTACTACTCACTTTTGGGGTGATGATTGACCTCCAGGGTTATTCCTCTTTTTAATTTTTAATTTATTGTAGAATCAACTCCAGCAGGGAGGCCATGCGGTGCATGCGAATGTGCGCCATTCTCATCCCTACCACCTTCGCTGTCACTTCCCCTACCTCTTCATATCTTAAATTACTTTTGAGGCAGATTGAAGACTTAAGTGCCAACTTAAGTGAAAAATTACTAAAACCGTACTAAGTAATTGCAACACAAACAGTGACTTAATTAGTTTTAATGCGAAGCGAAACGAAACGAAAGAAGAAAAGCAGCAGGCTGCTAGGTTGGAGAAAAGAAGAGCTGCTCAAGAAGCAGTAAGTGCATCAACCTCTGAGCAAATGAACGATAAACATACAGAGAGAGAAAGTGTATGAAAACTATGAATGCTCAAATCAAGTGTATTCACTGCACATTATCGTGCAGTACACCGTTACTGGTATTTCATAATTAGTGAAAACCTGTACTCGGACATAATTTCTCTGAAGAACTGCAGCACTAACAGACCTTTTATAGCCTGAGTGATTCTTGGTTCTAATGCTTACGCAAAACTCGTCTGTACAGTTGCCCGAGTGATACTTGGGACTAACATTTTCAGCAGTTTTCTCAGCTCGAGTAATGTTCTGGTCTAACGCTAAGGAAATTAAAAATTCACATTATATGTGCAAAAACACTTTTGGAGTTTTTCTTCTGGAAAAATGCTCAGGCGTTAAACTACACAAAAATGAGTTAAATGTCTTCATCAGCCACAGTGAACCCACAAAACAAGCATGAAATCTTTATATTTTATAAAAATGTTTAGTGTACAGTATGTTTAAAATGTTTTATAAAAATGTCTCTAAAATATTTATTAATGCAGTTTTTGCACTTCATGACCACAATCATCTTTTCATTATTTTGAATAGTTGATCCATTCACAACAATGTTTAGGACAGTGTATGTTTCCCCCTATCCCAATTCTCTGCTCATTGACTTACAACTGTACACAGAACAGTTTTTCAAAATGCTTCTCCAGACCCTAAAATAATTATTTTGTATCTGATCCTGTTTGGATTCACTTATAAACCTGTGATCCCAACTTCTGTTTAGTGTTAAGACCTTCTTGTTAAAACAAATGGAAAATGACTGTCATAATTCTGACTTTCCTTTTACTACAATGCTTTGATGATCTGTACTAGTAAACAAATCATTTCCCACAGTTAGTTGACGGCTTACGGTTCGAAACACAATACCTGAAATGAGGAGATGTAACTACAGATACTCAGGACATCTTTATTAAGATATTGCTGTGTCTCTAAAAGAGAACAAAAGTAGAAAGCTTGTGTGACTCTGATTTGATTCTGCCACAATCCTGCATTTCCAGGTGAGGTGCCAATTGGCTTTTTATTCTAAACTAGTTGTGTAAGCCCGTGCTATAAAAAGCCAAGGCTCCTAGAAACCATGGATTCTGACATTTCAATCAATCAATCACGTCAGTAGTGCATTAGCGGCTAAGCGAGGTTCTTTTTTCTTGGCTGTTTCGTTTTGCTGACGTGCTCGCCTCCATGGTCTATCAGCAGCCAAGTGATTTTCTCTTTCCTCGGAGGTCTTGTTTCGCCGATGTGCTCGCCTTGCATGCGTAATAGCGGCTAAGTGAGTTTCTTTCCTCGGTGGTTTCACTTTGGCGACACAGTCGCTTTCTTTGAGCTTCACACTGTAGCCTCGCACATCCGGGCCGGATAGACGACACACACACTTGCATGTGTAGACGTTTATATAGCAGATGCCACAATATAAGCAGTACCCTGCCGCTTGCCCATTGGACACCTCAGATATAATAAAACAAGTCCACCTTTTGCCTGCTTTCTCACTTCTCTTGCTATTCTCACCCTGTCAATGTCTTACTAGCCTACCCCTATTCCTCTTGATCTCAAATTCTTCTACCTGTTTGGCATGAAAGCTACTTATCACTCATTCTGTGCCCTCTCAAAAAAAGTGCTTCCTTTTGGCTACCCCAACCCTGCTTTCAATTCCCCACAACTGTCCATGCAGCAGCAAGAAACATCACAATACATTTGTTAGAGTAGACACCATTTGAGTGCTATGAAAGGGACCAAAGCAATGTTGTTATAAGCACTTCATATTTAAAAGATGCACTATAAGTTAAAATATAAATAAGTAACAATAACAATAATAATGTTGCAAAGTGCAGCACAAAGTTGTGTGGGGAACCATATAGAAAAAGTGTTGTACTTTCTACATGGTGTGACCGAAACTTATGCAAATATGCTTAAATCAAAGTCTGCAATGTGCACTTTAATAATATCTGAATTATTTGATTTGTTATTTTAGACTGTGGAGCAGAGTGGTAGATCAAGAAATAAATGGTCTTTGTCAAAAAAAGTATGGAGGGCAATTGTGTACATGTGCTTGTGTGAGATGTGAGGGGAACAGCCAGCATGGGTTCAGAAGAGGGAGGTCATATTTTACCAATGTGCTAGAACTCTATGAGGAAGCAAAGTGGAGCAGATGATATTATTTACCTTGACTTTCAGAAAGCATTTGATAAGGTGCCACATGAGAGGTTGGGCATCAAACTAAAAGAAGTGGGAGTTCAGGGTGTAACGTGTAGATGGATGCAGAATTTGCTCACACATAGGAGGAAGAATTTGATGATGAGAGGAACCTTAAAGGAACTGAGTAATGTTAAGAGTGCTATCCAGCATGGGTCACTGCTGTTTTTAATATATTTGTATATAAATGATTTGCATAGGAATATAAGTGACCATCTAGTTAAGTTTACAGATGATATCAAGGTAAGTGGATTGGTAGATAATCTCAAATTCGTTGAATCATCACAGATGGACTTGGACAGCATACAGGCTTGGGTAGATTTGTGGCAGATAAAATTTAATGGAAGTAAATGTAAAGTATTACATGTAGGGAGTAAAAATGTTAGGTCTGAATACACAATGGGCGGTGAGAAAATTAAAAGTACATCTTATGAGAAGGCTTTAGGAGTCATAATGGACTCAACACTATCAACTGTCCGACAGTGTTCAGCAGGCATTAAGAAGGTTAATAGAATGTCAGGTTATATAGCGACCTGATAAGTGGAGTACAAGTCACAGGACGTTCTGCTCAAGCTTTATAACACACTGGTGAGGCCTCATCTGGAGTACTAATTTTGCACAAACATTGGAAAGCTTTTCTCTACGTGGAGAACCATAGACACATGGAATAAGCTTCCTAGCAGTGTGATAGACAGATGGACTTTCAAAACTCAACTGAATATTATTTTAGAAGAATTAAGTGAATAGGAAAGACAAGCTTTTTTGGGCTGAATGGCCTGTTCTCGTTTAAATTGTTCTGATCCAGTATACTAAAGACATGCAGACACCACACAGTAATCTGGTTTCCTAGAAGCTGAACCCATGGATGTGAGGCAGTACCCCTGTGCCACAAACAAAAATATCGACTAACATATAAATATTGATAAGCATTCATCCATCCTTTGCTTGTCTAAGCCCACTCATTCCACATTTCATTTCACCAGAGTCGCCCAAGTAGGACATGAGGGTTTCAGAGAAGCTCCCACATCACAATATGCCCCTAACAAGGAGGCACATAAAACCAGACATTCCCAAAGATTGATGAAGGATTACGGGTGTACATTAATTCAGCCGGAGATGTCCTCCCCAAGTAGATACTTAAATAAAAAAAAGCATAAGAACCTTTATTGACTCCACTGAATGAAGCCTACCTCTGATGTTGCACTAGCACCCCATCCAGTATAGAAAATATTCTCTGAATGAAGTGGATGAAGCAAGTTTAAGAAATTACTAATGTATGATTGTGCTATAAAATTGAGAAGACCTACAGAATATTTAGTGTATAGACTACACAAGAATGTAGTTGAGCTGGAACACCAGACTTACATGATGCAACAGTAAACCATGAATCCCTGCTTCTTAAAGCTGAAAATGAAATTCATATTTCTTCTGATTGTAAAGACGTTTGCTTATATTTTATAACACAAATGCAGGATTAGCCAAAGTGTTTTAACAATGGCACAGATGGTATTACAGTCACAGGAATCCAGATCTGGCAGCAAACCAAAAATGGCATCACATTTGCAGAAAACATTTCATGTCCTCTCATAGCATGAAACCGATAAGACTGCCATCATCATTTTCCCTCTCTATTTCCTGGTGAGGGTCACAGTGGCAATATATTGAACTGGGTGACAAGTCCATCCTATTTTGAGCAATCTTAACTTGGTCCTCCTGAGGAATTCTGGGTTGTTCCCATTCCATTTCAGAGATACAACCCCTCAGATGTACCATGGGTCTGCCCTTTAGTTTACTTCCAGTGAACCACACCTGAAAGGCACCTGGGGGTAACCTAGTTACAAGTCCAAGCCACCCTTCCTCACTCCTCTTGATCCCGAGAAGCAGCAGTTCTTCTTCAAGGTTGCCTTCTATTTCAAAGCTCCAACTTTGTTTTGGTGAGTCAGCTCAGCCACCTTTTACAAAAGCCTAATTGTAGCTACTTGCACTTCTAGTCTTATTCTTTCATTCAGTCGCCACCTGGAGGTTGTGACTGTAGGTGAAGATGGGGATATTGATTTGAGTGGTAATACTGAAAAATCGTCCATAGCCTTAGCTCCCGCTTCACCACCACAATTTAGTAATGCATCTATAAAACTACTGCAGGTATACCAATCTCACACTCACCTCTACCGTCATTCACAAACAACTACCTGAGATACTTAAACTCCTTCACTGGGGCAACTGCTCAATCCTCAAATAGAGGATATCGGGTATCTGAAGTAAGAATAAAAAATCAGCATGGCACCACAGAACAATATTTTGCTTTGTTAGCTTTTTTCTTATTAGCCAAAAAAAAAAAAAATAAATAGGGCCAATACCTTGATAACCTTTAAGAAGTTTCTGGATGAGATATTGGGACAGTTTAGCTATTAGCAAAACAAATGAGCCTAATGGACTGAATGGTCTCTTCTCATATGTTCTTATGTTCATCTGAATATCTCTCACAAATTAGTGTCTAGTTTGGGTATTGGTATGCGAGCGAAGTGAAAATCACATGGCATGGCGGCAGCAAGCCAGCAGCTGATCGAGCAAAGAGGAGTTAAAAAATGTTTTTGTTTCCCATTGTATCACCGTTTAAGAGGGGATTCAGAGGAGCAGATACATCTTCGTGGGGTGCGTTCAGCCCCCTTCTTCACAACGGCACATAGCGTTTGGCTGGGGGTGTGGGGAAGGGGTTGGCGAGCAAAACGAGCAGGGGATGAGGCCCCCTAGTATTAGTATTAACAAAAGAAGATAACCAAAATACTCATTAAGAAATAATATGATAAAGACAAACATGTAATCATCAGAATGTTCACAAAATAATATTTTAAGAACAACAAAAGCTTAGAAAAAGAAAAAAAAAAAACAAAAAAAAATCTTCCACCATGGATTTGGTACCCAAACCCTTGCTGTTACATAACAAAATGAGATATGCCAGAGATATATTTAAGCAACTGAAGGGGTGGCTTGCAGTGCATTCTGGGTACTCATAGCCTCCCCTCTTCTATTGATTGCAGTGGCCAAGTGGCCTTGTGTTTGACTGTTAGAGCCTCACAATGCTTCTTCCTTCCTCGTGATTGGTTGAGGGAGTCGCCCAACCTGTCTGTGCTCCAGTTCTAACAGACATATGTAAACTATGGCAATTTGTTCTGATCTTGGAAGCCGCTTCAGGCAAAAGGCGTCTGCCAAATATAGTCATACTGTAATAAAAACAGCTTTTATCAGTTTAACATGTAGGCTTGTTTAAGAGTCCGCATGAAATGTACTTAAGTGAATAAGCCAGAATGAATTCTTTAAAGACATTTGCAAAAATTTAAATCAATAGCTGCACAAGTGGAAATAATTTTGGCACTCGAAGACAGAGTGAGCCTTCAATTAAATCCTACAGTAAAACACCAGCTTGTAATTTTGTTGCACAGCTAATTATAAATCTTAGTGATAAAAATCAAACAAATAAAATAAACTTGCCAGAGGGCTGAAGTTGTTCAGAGTGATACTTAAACATGAAATTATTAATTTGAAGAAGAAAAAAAAAAAATGACAAGTTGAGGTTATAAAAATGGCTGTCATGGGTGTGAACTGAACGCCTGGGTGACGCAGATAGCACAGCAGGGCGGACACCGTGATTCAATAAATGTTTTACAACTTCAGCTAGTTTTAATGAGCCTACAGTGTGACCAACATGTCCTTAATATGAGCAACACGAGAACGCCGCAGGGTACCAGAACATCACTGCTGACCAAGTGCATCACATTCACTGCAGCAGAGGGCTTTGTCAGCAAGATGATTCTCCAAAGCACAAGGACAGAAATCTAGCACAATAGCTAGAGGAAAATGGAAGAAAATTAAAACAAATAAAAATGCCTAATAATTCTGGACTGTTAAAGGAGTACTCCACCCAAAAATGGTATTTTTTTTCATATGTTACTTATTCCATATTGATTGTTGTGATGACTAAGAAAACTTTTTAATCTCATGTTATCTTTCAGAATGGAGATAAAAGTTTCTGATACAATGGGGTTTATTGAGACCAATGCTGGACAACAGCAAACAATATCAAAAAGTCTGTGAAATAAAACTCACATTGCTCATGTCATATCATCCACATTTCAAGTCATCCGGTTGTACGCTAACAATGTTACAAATATAAGTATTTTCATTTAAATATTGTTAAATAAATAACTTCTGGAAAATTCCTGTGATGCACTGGCACCCTGTCCAGGGATTGTTTCTGTATGGCGCACTGTTCTAGCTGGGCGAGGTTTCAGTCCCCATGCTCCAAACCAAAATGACACAAATCTGGCCTGGAAACTGTGGTCGAAATTTAACAACTTATTAAAGAAAGAAAGAAACATCCTCTAACAGAACAATTCAGTAATCAGGCTGGAGAAAAGCTGTCCGTTACAGCATGGTCAGAATGGTCAGAGAAATAAAGGATAGAGGTTCATTTTATAAACTGTTGAATTTACATACAGTGTTAATCAATGCATGCATTTTACTCTGGTTGGTTCATTGGTTTAGACCCAAATGATTTATATAAAATAAAAGTCTATTATATTATATTCTGGTTCTTCTTATACCTTTTGAGATGAGACACCACCCTTGAGATTTCTGTGCATATACTGTAACAACTGTCCATTCTAGTTTATAGGACATCTGCTGATTTCTTAGTCATCTCTTAGTCATCCATCAGTACATTTTGTATATATCAGCCTTTCTTCTGGTACATTCTTTATTTACTTAACCATCTCAGTATTTTTCCTAAACCAATTCTTATATTTCAGTGTACAGTTTGTTGTTCACTTGACCTTCATTTGGTTTCCCACATTTATTAACCCTTTATGATATTTCTTTAAGATGAATGCTATGTTACTCTAAAATTATTCTTCCACAATAAAGGAGGTTAAAAAAATGACATGAAAATGACGTGACTTCTGAAAAAGGCGCTCAGGAATGAAAATGGACCACACTCAGGTGTAAACAAGCATTTGAAGTGAAGACCTGCCCGAACTGCCTCATTCATTGGTCACAAATGAAGACCTGTTATCCTGAAATCACGCGTACAAGGATTTGTTTTGTAATTTTTTTCTTGTCTTTTTATAGAGTTAATGTTGGGGAGTCAATCATTCAAATTAATTTTTTTCCCCCCATATCAAGCAACATTCAATACTGTAGAATTACAAAGCAAAAACAAGTAACAAAGTAAAAAAAAATGAAACATCACATTCAGACCCTTTACTCAGTATTTAGTAGAAGTCCCTATGACAGCAATTCCAGCCTTGAGTCATCTAGAATTTGACATCAAAAGCTTCACACACCTGGATTTGGGGAGTTTCTTCCATGTTTCCCTGCAGATCCTTTCAAGCTGTGTCAGGTACAATGAAGACTGTTGGTCAACAGAGATTTTCAGGTCTCTCCAGAGATCTTATCAACTATGGAAAAATCTGGTATGCCACATCTTCTAGGTCAGTGGAGTTGCTAGGTTTTTGTCCTGCAGTATGTAAAATGTTGCGTACATACTAGCTTCTTTCATTGTGCTATGACCTGAATGAAGACATATTGGGCTATCACCACTACCTTATAAACATCAGGAAAGACCTAGTAACTCCAAAAACTAAAAATAAACTCAATTCTGGAAAAAAATGGCAGCTCCTAGTTTTTTCCATTGCACGTGAGAGATGTTCATTTGGGTTAAAGTCCAGGCTCTGGCTTTGCCACTCAAGCACACTCCCAGAGTTGCCACTCAAGCACACTCCCAGAGTTGCCACTCAAGCACACTCCCAGAGTTGCCACTCAAGCACACTCCCAGAGTTGCCACTCAAGCACACTCCCAGAGTTGCCCCTAAGCCACTCCTGTGCTGTCTTTGCTTTGTGATTAAGGTTACTGTCCTGTTTGAAGGTGAACTTTTGGCCAGGTCTGAGGTTCTGAGCTCTCTAAAGCACACTCTAATTAAGGATAACAGTAATAATAATGATTCTTTATATTTATATAGATCTTTTTTTACTGCTCAAACAACTTTACATAGTAAGTTGGGAGCCACTTCAACCATCACCAATGCACAGCATCTTCATGGATGATGCAACGACAGCCATTCTACACCAATATACTCGCCACACATTAGCTGTTAGGCAGTGAAGAGATGAAAGACAGGAGATGATTAGGGGACCAGAATGACTAGACCTTGATGTGCAATTTAGCAAGGATATCGGGATCCACCCTACTCTTTACGAAAGATGCCCAGGGACCTTTAATGGCCACAGAAAGTCAGGACCTCAATTTTACGTCTCATCTGATGGATGTTCCTCCTATACAGCACAGTGTCATTAAGATCCGCATGGTAAGCACTACACACTGCTAGCATCTCCAACACCTTCTTCTAGTAGCAACCCAAACTTTTCCTAGATGTTGTCCCCAGCCAAATACGGGTTGGACCCCTCCATAATTTGCTCCTTTCAGCTGTCCCTCAACCCTAAGTAGTCTCCCAGTCTCTACTGCTGAAAAACAACCCTACAGCATGAGGCTGCCACCATGCTTCACAAATGGAGTGGTATTGCACAAACATAACAGTTTTGAGGGCAAACAAGATCAGATAATCTTGTTTCCCACAGTCAGGAGAGTCCTATAGGGGCCTTTTCAAACTCATACTGTACTTTCATGTGTCTTTTACTGAAGAGACGCTTCTGTTTGAACACTCTGCCTTTATGTACGGATCAGTGGAGTTGTTGCAGTGATGGATGCCCTCCAGAAAGTTTTTGCTTTTTCAGCCAGAGCGAGTGATCACTCGATCAGGTTGTTGCACACATTTCTTACCCTGAAAGAAAAAAAAAAATTGCTCAGTTTGTGGCCAGGTAGCCAGATCTAGGAAGAGTCCTGTTTTTTCCGAACTTCTTCCATTTAAGAATAATGGAGGTCACTATGCTCTTGTAAACCTTCAAAGGTCCTGGATATCTTTGTAGCCTTCCCAACATCTATGCTTTGGCACAATCCTATCACAAAACTCTACAGGCAATTCCTTCACCCTCATGAAATGGTTTGTGTTCACCTGTGGGACTCTCAATAGACAAGTGGTCGCCTTTCCTAATCTTGTACAATCAAAAGAATGTGGGCAAACAAGTTAGAAAAACATCTAAATGATAATCATTGGAATGGGATACACCTGAGCCACATTTCAAGTATCATAATTGTGTCAAAGTAATATTTCTAATTTTTATGTGTAATACGTTTACTAACATTTCTAATATCCTGCTTTTGCATTTTGTCATGGTTTTCTTGCATGCACATAGTCTAGCCCTTTGGCAGATAACTGGTGCAAAGTTTTGTCTATCTAGATCGCCAGTGGTTAAGTTATGATTCTTTGTTCACTGGTCTAGTGGTAAACAGTGCAACAGCAGAGGAAATCTCTGGAAGTCGTTTGTGTGGGAGTGATTAGTCTTATCAGATAAGACCCAGAAACTGCATTCCAAAGAAAGGTCCAGAGAGCAGGTCTTACAATTTTTTTTTTATTTTTAATAATAAAATAACTTTTTCACGTTGTCATTATGGGATGTTGTATGTAGAATTCTGAGGAAAAAAATGAATTTAATCCATTTTGGAATAAGGCTGTAACATAACAAAATGCGGAAAAAGTGATGCGCTGTGAATACTTTCCGGATGCACTGTATGAAGGTTAATCCCAGCAGCAGGGCAGGCAGCCAAGTATTTTGGGTAGAGTCACGGCAGTCCAGATTGACGCGAACCAGCCAGGGTGGCTTAGGCATTTATTGAGTATATTCACTGGGCAGCGACCATCTGAGCAGACACCAATGCAGAATGAGAACATGCTGAATTATTTTAACATGGCTTTCTCATAGCTTCATTTTTCTGTAACTCTGTATTCTGTATATACATTCAATTATCATGTTTTTGTTCATGGCTCCACAGTCCGTACTAAGCCCTTCTTTCTCTGCTGTTCTTTTTCGAGGTTTCAGTGGTGGCAATCAGCATTCTCACCACCTGATCAAAGCACAGTGCTGTCCCTACAGTGATGGATTGAAGGTCAGAGGTCCACATGACCTTGTGATTTTCCTCAAATATTTTTGTGTCTTCCAAAAAAACCATGAGGACTGACTGAGATCAATTATGTTAGGTGGAATGCCCAGTGGGGGCTGGGTGGTCTCGTGGCCTTGGAATCCCTGCAGATTTTGTTTTTTCTCCAGCCAACTGCCTGGGTGTGCGGTCGTCAACGAGTTTCACGGGGCCAGGCGGAAAGTCGGGCATACGAGTTACCTCTGAAGCAGAGAGGAGCAAGCAAAGGGACGAAGCAGCAAAGTGCCAAGTGTCATGTCTGCGAATGCTGATCACAATGCTTCTTTACTACTGGCTTCTCCAGAAGACTCTCCCCTTTGGACAGTTGAGCACATGGATGAGATCTAATGTTATGTGGTTAGTAGAATGGTTGTATCTAAGAAAGGCATCCATTTTCTATTGTATTTTGGCAGCTGTTCTGAACAGACATGCAAGACATCCAAGTATGAATATAATTGTATTTTAAATACATGAGGGGCAGAGTGGTGGCTCTGAGGCTAGGGCTCTGCACTGGCAAACAGAAGGTTGCCGACTATACTTCCTTAGAAGGCTGGCGTCCTTCAACATCTGCAATAAGATGCTGCAGATGTTCTATCAGACGGCTGTGGAGAGTGCCCTCTTCTACGTGGTGGTGTGCTGGGGAGGCAGCATAAAGAACACCCGAACAAACTGGTGAGGAAGGCAGGCTCTATTGTAGGCACAGAGCTGGACCGCTTGACATCTGTGGCAGAGCGACGGGTGCTGAGCAGACTCCTGTCAATCATGGAGAATCCACTGCATCCACTGAACAGGATCATCTCCAGACAGAGGAGCAGCTTCAGTGACAGACTGCTGTCACCATCCTGCTCCACTGACAGACTGAGGAGATCGTTCCTCCCCCACACCTTGCATTATACAAAGTTATTGTCTGTTTTACCTGCATTTTTATCACTCTTTAATTTAATATTGTTAATTATCAGTATGCTGCTGCTGGAGTATGTGAATTTCCCCTTGGGATTAATAAAGTATCTATCTATCTAAAGTGATTCCACTCCGTTTGGGAGGTCTTGTGGCCTTGGAGCCCCTGAAGATTTTGTTTTATCGCCAGCCCTTCTGAGTTTTGTTTTTTTTTTTTTTCTTTTCTGTCCTCCCTGGCCATCAGACCTTACTTTATTCTTTGTTAATTAGTATTGGCAAATTTTATTTTTAGAATTTTTTTTTCTTTTTTCATCTTATAAAGCACTTTGAGCTACATCATTTGTATGAAAACACGCTATAGAAATAAATGTTGTTGTTGTTGTTGGTAAAGATTGAATATTTCACTCCTGACTTGGGTCTCAACACAGTTACTATGATCGGGAAAAGTGTTGTCTGTTCCTACCATAAACCTCACAAGATGAAGGGGATTGAAAAGTAGGATGAAATGAAAAAGAAACAAAAAAACTTGGAAGGATGAGAAGCCAATGCAACTGCAACTACCTCATTCCGCAACCAGCATATGCAATATATTACAGTAAACGCACTTGAGCATCCATCTCCTCCAACCAACTGCCATCACAACCACCTACACTTCTGTTTATCTCTCTCATGGGAGAAACACAAACATAAATAAAAATGTGTTCTACGTATATACTTTCAAGATTCCAGATGGTAAATACACATCAAATAAAGAAATTCTTTCTCTAAATTATGACAGACAAATTAATTCTCCCATACTGCCATACTCACAGCTGACGGGTTATCTAAAAAGTAACGAGTGCACCTGCCACATTCCAACGCCCACAGATTTATGCAGAGGCACACATATTTTGGGATTAAAAGGCTCACTCCTATAAAATGAGACAAACAGCGTTTAGCAAACAGACGATTAAACACTGCTGTTTAATATGAGAGCCATTAACCTTTGCAAGTGTCCATAGTTTTTTTTTTTTTTCAAACCCACTTAATGTATGTATGGGATACAAGGGCAAAGCCTATCCTGACAGTATCTAGGGCAAGGCAGGAAACAGTGTCCATTAGTCATGAGACAAAATGTCATTATATCAAATTTCACAAAGCAAAATACAATCATGTATTGCTCATAAAGGTGTGATGGTCAGGCACCCACAAACATTTGGCCATATAGCAAATTACGGATATTGTAAGGCACTGCAGTCTTCATTAAATATTAAAGTCTTTGTCTAAATAACTGTTGCTACTGATATTTTGTAACCATTACAAACAATATCACAAACTATCAGGAACTGAGCTTTGAGGTATTCTACTTCTTTGTTTCACATTACGTGCTGTGACAGACGGCTGAAACGCCCCTGTACCGGAAGGACCGGAGGACAGACTGTGATCTGGGCGTTACCTTTCCTGGGACAGTAGAGGGCAGATGTCTTGGCTTGTTGTATGACCAACTGGTTTGGAGATTGAAAGTTCACAGCCACCAACAGCGTTTGGACTTAGTTGGAGCCCAGTGTTGCAGCACTTCTGCCACACCTGTAAGTGCTGCCGGAAGCTGGTCAGCGAACACCTGGAGCACTTATGGGTGCCTTATAAAAGGAGTTAGCAGCCACTACTCCAGACGCCAGAGTCGGGTGGAAGAGGACAAAGCTTGCAGAGGAGGAGTGGCGGTGTGGTGTGTAAAGGCAAAAAAAAGAAAGGACCTGGGGTTCTTTACTGAGGAGCAGTGCTATAGGGGTGGGATGCAGGGAGAAGCTGTTTCCACGTCAAAAAAAAAAATAAAGGTGTGTTGCACCAGCACTTGTGTCCATGCCTGTCTGTGTCGGGTAGAGTGGCCAATACACCCGCTGGTAATCCACAGGGCTTACTGAGTCTTCTGCATATGTTTGTTTGCTGCAGCTCTTATCTATACACATTGTTGTTGTTGATCACACACAAGCCTCAAAAAGGACCTCTGTTTTAAATACATTTACCAAAACCAAAGACAGCTTTCTACCTCCTGAAAAAGCTAAGCAACCTTCTTGTGCCTTCACTTCTGACTTCCTTTTCAACTGTTCAGGGCTTATCAAGAAAAACAGTTTTCCTTTCAACTACACTGATTAAAAGTTTACGGAGTTAACTAAAAAATGTGTTTACCCGATTAATAAATATAGTCTTTAAAGAACAATTGTCTCTGTGCCAATGAGTTTGTTATAACAGGCTAGGGTTAAGATGTCCATGTTGAGAGGAGGCCATTAATGTCTCTTTGCCAACGTGTCCGCTATAATTTACATACTATATGAATGAGTTACTCCAGAACAACACATAATTCAGAGGATGGAAATCATGATGGCATCTAATTATGCCATCATCTTTATTCAACCACTAGTTTCAGTGATTCTAGGGTCAGTCAAAAATAAGGCAAAAAGATTTTCGTACTGCTATCCTATTTTTGGATCCAATTTGTATGCTAACAGGCTGCATCAGCTCCCATTTGCTGTAGGCGGCTTGATGGTGGGAATAGATGTTTATTAGCTAAATGTAAATCATCTGAAGGACTATTCTCAAAACACATCTACACCCTAAGCAAGTGACACCAAAAAAAAAAAAAAAAAAAAAAAGCAGTGGCCGAAAAATCAGGTGGTAACGTCAATCATTATTTCCTATTACAAGATGTTTAACTCTGCAGCTCAGGATAAACACTTTCCAGACAAGCTATAAAACACTTTCAGCTTGCCTGATTAGATTTGTTTCTAACACTGCGAGAAAAAGTTTGTGGACCCTTTGGAATGCTACCAAAACAAACGCTCAATATAGAGAGGCAGAAAGCCAAGAAGAAAGATTACAGAGCCAGGCAGCTGAAAAAGAACAACAAATACACAGAAGAAATGCTATAGGGATGTCTACAGCGTGAAGGAAAGTGATGGGGAGAGTCACACTCGGGCAATGGAGGCAAAGAGTGTTCTAATAGAGCAAGTGTTGGGCAAAGTCAGTCCTGGAGGGCTACAGTGGCTGCAGGTTTTTGTTCCAACTCAAATGCTTAATTGGAAAAAATTATGGCTTGTTAGTGCTTTAACTCTGCCATGTCAGGTCATTGTCGTATCCTAGATTTTTTTCCCCTTTCTAAGGATATCATCCAAATGATTTTGAAGTCTAAAACCGGATGAGTAATTCTCAGTCCTTCACTTTCCTTCCAAGTGCTTAATTAAACCCAATAGTGCGCAATAAATATACACAGGTGTAAATAAAAACAAGTTAAATGGAGAACTGCTGGTTTCTTTTGTCATTTGCATCTTATTGCTAACTAGCTGACGCCCGCCGTAGCATACGGCGGTGTAAGAATAGGTATGGAAAACGGTGAGAAAGGAATTCAGAAATCAAGAAGAAAGAAGTACTTCTTGAAAGATGCAGTTGTGAATAGGTACTTTAGTGGAGATGATTTGTGTCAAGAAATAACCCACTGATAGGAACAGGCAGCTGCCGGATCCCAGAATAGAGATGACGTACAAAAACCGGTCGACAGAGAAGATACTGTCGTTCATTTTATAACAAAAGCTTAGGAAACAACCATTGCAGTATAATGAAAATAGCAAAGAGCAAAACCAATGCCAATGGTCAAGAGAGTACCTTCCTGTAGCAGGCTACGGAAAAGACTCCCAGGCGCACACATGGCCGAAGTGAAAGGTCACGCGGTCAGGCTAGATATAGGGTGGTGACGTGACACCAATGGGGTCATGAGAGAGGAGTAGGGAACGTGGTAGTCCGAAGGAGGAATACGAATTGAGAAAAGCGGCGTGGGGGTGTATGGTAGGCTGCTGGCAGCGTGGGGAAGGGTTTGGAAGAGGAGGAATAGGAATCGAGAAACGCCATGTGAGGGGGACCGGTTTTGAAGAGGAAGCAGGACGAACCAGAAGAGAAATATATATATATATATATATATATATATATATATATATATATATATATATATATATATATAAGAGAAGAGGTAGGATTTGTAATAAAGCCAGCAGAAACTGGTTAATAGTTCTACCAATGCAGTAACCGTAAAAGGCCATTAGAGAGCACTGCTGCGTAATGTGTATGGGTTGCTGATTTGAAAATGAACTCAATCTGTGAAACTGCAGGGACTCTCCAGTAGAGGGCGATGTTACTTAATGTAGGAGGAAGCGGGACGGACCAGAAGAGAAATATATATACTGTATAAGAGAGAGAGATCAATTAAAAACAGAGAATGAGCTGTTTAAGTCTAAAATAAGCAATGAGGGTTCAAAATCTTAACGAGTGAGACCACGAAAATGAAGCAGAAATGTCACTTGAGCAGTAAGTGCGTCTTATTAAGCAACTGGGTTGGAAAAAAAACCCGCAGCCACTGCTGCCCTCCAGGAACGACTCTGCTCACCCCTGGTCTAGAAGAACACTCCCAACGGCTGGAAAGTGCCTGGGTGAGAGATACCCGAATCAGAGTGGAAGACAGTGTACTCTCTTAACGACTGGAGACTGATCAACAGAGACATGGGAAGTCAAGAGAAGCAGAGTCCACTCATCATTGAGAATCTATAGTGTCCTCCATAAGTTTGGCACAAAAAACACATTGTTTTTACCGGTGTGCTCCACAGTTTAAGATTACAACTTAAAACATTTTGAGATTAAAGTGCAGATTGCAGACTTTCATTTAAGGGGATTTGCATACATTTAAGTCACACCATGTAGAAATGACAACACTTTTTCTCCACAGTCCTGCTGTTTCAGGGCACCATAAATGTTTGGGAAACAGCCATGGCAGGTCTATTACAGCAGTTTTCATATTTAGGACTTTGTTGCATATCCCTGCCATTCAAGGACTGCTTTAAGTCTGCGATTCATCAACATCAGCAGGGGCTCAGGATCTTCTCTGGTGCTGCTCTGCCAACCCCCTAATACAGCCATCTTTAGTTCCGGCTTGTTCCTGGGTTCTCTTCAGCATATGGAAGACATGCACAATTGGATTTAAGTTGAGTGACTGGTTCGCCCATTCAAGAATATTCCATTTTTTCCTTTGGAAAATTCCCGTGTTGCCTAAGCAGTATGTTTGGATCATTATCTTGTTGTCGGATTAAGCACTGTCCAGTGAGTTTGGAGGCATTTCCTGGAACTTGAGCAGATCAGATGTTTCAATATACCTCAGAATTCATCGTGCCAGTGTCATCAGCAGATACATCATCAATGAAGAGAGGGGTGCCAGGACCTGTGGCAGCCATACATGCCCAAACCATAACACCCCCAGCAACACGTTTAACAGATGAGGTGGTCTGCTTTGGATCTTGGGCAGTTCCTTTAAGACTCCACACTTTGATCTTGCCTTCACTCTGATGCAAGCTCATCTTTGTCCACAAGAACTTTTTTGCCATGCTGTTTTTTTGGCTAACTAGTGGTTTGCATCTTGCAGTGTTTCCCTCTCTGTTTCTGTTCATGAAGTCTTTTGCTGATAGTTGCCTCTGACACACATACACACATCTTCCCCCTGAAGACTGTTTCTGGTATGTCTGACAGGCATTGGGATCTTTTTCTTGACCATATTAAGGATTCTTCTGTCATCAGTAGTGGAGGTCTTTCTTGGCCTAGCAGTACCTTTGTGATTACTGAGCTTCCTTCTTAATGACATTCAAGACAGTTGATTTAGGTGGTCCCATGGTTTTACCAATGTCTCTAATGGTTTTACTCTTGCTTTTCAGCCTCGTAATGGCTTCTTTGAGTCTCAATGGCACAGCTCTTGTCTTCATGTTGAACAATGGCAACTACAGACTCCAAAGGGCAGAATCAAGCCAAGGTATCTTATGAAGCGATGAAACGCACCTGACGAATCACAAACACCAGTGACGACAACTGTCTCAAACATTATGGTGCCCTGAAATGGGGGACCCCATATTAAAATGTGTTGTCATTTCTACATGCCATGACCGAAACGCAGGCAAATCCCATGAAAGTCTGCAATGAGCACTTTAATCACGATTGAATGGTTTGATTCGTAATTTTAAACTGTGCAGCAGAGGATAGCTAAATCAAGGAAAAATGTGTCTTAGACCCAAAAATTATGAAGGGCAGTCTACATATATATTTATTCAAGAAATTAACAGGTATGTTGCAATACCAGAATTTCTGCATTCATTACCGATACCAGTGAAATTTGACAACCCTTGATACTTCTTTGATATCATGGCAAAAACAGAAATCCCATTAATTTAATTGAAAGTTTCTCCATTATTCAAGTGAACAATATTGTAGGCATTTCTGTAATATCATAAAAAAAAATACTATATTAATATTAGTAGTAACATCAGCTTTAGAATACTGGTAATCAAGAAATCGTTTATGTAAACTAGCAGTGACATCTATAAATATCAAAATAAAGTGAAGGGCTTGAATTTTAAATATGTGACAGACACGATGGGGATCCTCGCAGTGTAACAAAAACTGGGGGGGAAAGGTTATAAACTTGGAGGGATTTCAGCATAGGGTTTATAAAGAATGACATCATTGTACAGTAGACTACCTAATTCATCTCACCAGGTGCACATTCCAAATTTATGACATATGTGCTTTCACTAGGTTTGTCACAATTTAATGGGTATGCTCATAAACAATCATTCTAAAATTTGAGAGTCAGGCGGTTCAGTGACTAGCTAAAAGTCCAACAGTGGAATCAAATTGGCAACCAAGTGATCGAAATAAGTGCACTCCACTCCAAAGTGCATAGACATAGTGCCAAGTAAAAGTATTCAATCCCCTGGAAAGTCATCAGAATTTTCTGCATCACAAACGATTTGTCCAAATATTTATCAATTCAGTATTTTTTAATTTGAACTCTTAGGCTGTAACAATACATTTCCAAAGTCAAAATACAGTAAACCATTTTCTGTAGGTACTTAACTGAAGAAGAAAAACTACACAGTTAGTGTTTGAATACATATTTACACATCCATGCTTTGGAAGCTCCAGGTATGCCCAAATGTCAAATAAATCACAACGAACACAAAAGTGACAGCCATTTGATTATAATTAGGCATTACTGAAATTTTAGTGATTGGTAATAATGGATTCAATGAGGTTATCAGAAATAAACTTGATGCATTAGGATTAAAAGTCAAGACGGAAGTAAAAAACTTAGGGGTAACTGTTGACTGTAACCTGAATTTTAAATCGTATATTCATCAGATCACTAGGACAGCATTTTTTCACTTAAGAAACATAAGTAAAGTTAGACCTCTTATATCACTGAAAGATACTGAGAAATTAGTTCACGCATTTGTTTTCAGTCGACTAGATTACTGTAACGCACTCCTCTCAGGACTACCCAAGAAAGACACAAATCGTTTACAAGTGCAAAATGCAGCTGCTAGAATCTTAACTAGGAAAAGAAAATCCGAGCACATCTCTCCAGTTTGGATGTCAC
The DNA here is from genome assembly GCF_016835505.1 of Polypterus senegalus. Lineage (NCBI taxonomy): Eukaryota > Metazoa > Chordata > Cladistia > Polypteriformes > Polypteridae > Polypterus > Polypterus senegalus. The sequence continues at coordinate 321,499,616 of NC_053154.1, forward strand.
TACACTGGTTACCTGTGTCTTTCAGAATTGACTTTAAAATTCTGCTTATGGTTTATAAAGCCTTAAATAATCTCGCCCCATCTTATATATCGGAATGTCTGACACCTTATATTCCAAATCGTAACCTCAGATCCTCAAATGAATGTCTCCTTAGAATTCCAAGAACAAAACTTAAAAGAAGTGGTGAGGCGGCCTTCTGCTGCTATGCACCTAAAATCTGGAATAGCCTGCCAATAGGAATTCGCCAGGCTGATACAGTAGAGCACTTTAAAACACTGCTGAAAACACATTACTTTAACATGGCCTTCTCATAACTTCACTTTAATTTAATCCTGAAACTCTGTGTATTCAATTCATTATAATAACTATTCATGGTGGCTCTAAAATCCGTACTAACCTCTATTCTCTCTTCTGTTTCTTTTTCTAGTTTCTTTGTGGTGGTGGCGATACTCAAAGCATCATGATGCTCCAACATTAATAGACTGAACGCCAGAAGTCTACATGATCATCATTATCAAGTTCTTCCGTGAGAACCCTAAATACAAAGAGGACTGTTTCATTTATGTTAGCTAGAATGCCCAGAGGGGACTGGGTGGTCTCATGGTCTGGAATCACTGCAGATTTAAATTTTTTTTTGTTTTAGTTTTTTCTGTCCCCCCTGGCCATTGGACCTTACTCTTATTCTATGTTAATTAATGTTGACTTATTTTTCTTACTGTGTCTTTTACTTTTCTATTCTTCATTATGTAAAGCACTTCGAGCTACATTTTTTGTATGAAAATGTGCTATATAAACAAATGTTGTTGTTGTACTTATGAGTCCTTTATATCTCTCTGTATATTAAAAGCCCCCTTTGTAAGGCCATAATCTTTGCTGGACAATCCACTGCAAAAATGAAGACAAAGGAGCATCTGTTATTGAAGTGCACAAAGCAGGATAATGGCTATAAGAAACATCAATGAGTTTGAATGTCCCGTTGCACACTGCTGGATATACCATCAGAAATTGGAAGGTTCATCACAGTACCAGACTCTTACTAGAACAGGCCGTCCATCAAAAATAAAAATCAGAGCAGGACGCCGAATGGTGAGAGAGGCCACTAAAAATCAAACCATCACTATCAGAGGTCTGCAGTGCTCTTTGGCTGAAACTGCAGTGAAGGTGTAGGGGTCCACAATTTCAAGAGCTCTCCATAAAACAGGTCTCTATGGGAGGGGAGCAAGAAAGAAGCCATTCTTTAAGAAGGTCCACATAAAATCATGTATGGCATTTGCTACAAAAGCATGAGAAAGACCCAGTTAAGACAAGGAAGAAGATTTTATGGTCAAATGACACCAAAACAAAGAGGTATGTGTGGCGCAAAACTAACACTTTTTCCAACATGACAATGACCCTCAGCAGAAAGCCAATGCAACACTGGAATGGCTCAGCAACAGAAAGGTGAATGTTTTGGAATGGCCGAGTCAAAGCCCTAATTGTGAATCTGTGGCAATGTTTGAATACTGCTGTGCAGAGACGCCATCCCACCAACCTAGTGGGTCTCTATCAATCACTCCTCAACGATATGCAAAACTAGAAACATACTTACCCCAAAAGAATAAAGGCTGTTATTGCAGTAAAAAGGGTCTTGACAAACTATTAATGTGTAGGGCTGGAATACTTCTGCAAACACAAATTTTGGAGTTTTACTCTTCTTAAGTTAAATATCAACAGAAAATGGCTTATTTGGCCTATGGAAACGTATTGTTACAGCATATGAGTTCTACATTAAAAATACTGAATGGATAAATATGTGGAGCAATCTTTTGTCATGCAGAAAATTGACGAGTTTCAAGAGGACTGAACACTTTTGCACACCACTGTAACATATTTTCTTCGTGTATATTTTATATTTTCTTTTTTTTTTTGAAGTTGAATGCCCCTGCTGATAAAATGAGGACTTACTGCGGCACTTCTTGCCATATGGCTCGAGCATGGCCACTGGCTATTAATAAACTCTGAAGCCTGCCAATGCTCTGAGATCTTCTGTAATGCCTGAGAATTAATTATAATTAATTTAAAAACATGACATCGATCAGTTCATCTTACACTCAAAATTAAAGTATAAGGTGATAACGTGGAGGAACAATGCTTATGAAAGTGTCAGCGTGCCTTCAAGGAGCTGTTCTGCTAGAGGAGACACTACTGCAATGCAGCACTAGATTAAGTGATCAGAACAAAGTGGAGGAGGATTTGAAATGGGAAGCTGGGTTATACGAAAAGTGGATCGAGATTAGAGGATTATGGAATTATTCAATTTGATGGGATATGGCCAAAGAGGCCATGCAGTGCATGTTGTATAAAAATACTGTACTGAAAAGAATCAGCAGTGTTTGGGGAAAAGTGGAGACCGCCCATCCATTTTATAACCAGCTTAACCTAATCATTGGTCAGGGTGGCTCAGCGCCGAGCAGTAGTAATGGAAGATGAGAGAAGACCCAGGACGTGGCAACAGTCCATAACAGGCAATAATGACATATACACTGCCAACTTGGACTGAGCAATTAACATAAAAACGCAATGGAAGAAAAACTGGTATGCCTGCAAAAAAAAACAGTGCAGACGCTGAGAAACTGATATCCCTAGAGACTGACAGACTTTTTCCAACAAAGACATTTAGGTTGGTTAATTCTACTATTCCACTTAACAAATTTAATTATGGGCCTTTCAAGGACAGTCAGAGACTTGTTCTGAAGCTACTCCAGTGTTGTCTTGGCTGTATGCTTTGTGTCATTGTCATGCTGAAAGGGGAACAATCTCCCCTGTCTGAGCTGGTGGGCATTCTGGAACAGATTTTCTTCAAGGACATCTCTGCATCTGGCTGCATTCATTCTTTCCTCAATTCTGACCAGTCTCTCGGTCTCTACTGTTGAGAAGCACCCCCATAAAATGATGCTGCCACCATTATACCTTGGCATAGGAATGGTATTTTGATTTTTTCTATATTAGATGGACAGGCTTTTGTGCTTACAGTTGTCACTGCTGCAGCCATTACCATATTTATTTATTTAGTTAGTTTTTTGGAGGAATCGGACATGAGCATCAATAGGCTTTAACCACGATACCCAAACTAATCTATAAAACTATAAAACTGTACTCTAGAATCTTTAAAAGGAAGAGATGTTAATTTGTGTTCATATGTTGTTGTGATGCTGTCTGAGACTTCAAGACTGATCAGTAATTCCTCTGGAATAAAAATGGTTGAAAGGTGTGGACAGCTGGGTAGGTTCTGTTTAGAAAAAAATTCTAATTTGAAAGTAGTGGAAAAACTGATGCTGGGAAGTTAAATTTAAAGAATAATTGTTCATAAGATGTAGGTTTGAGAGGGTTGATAAAGGTCGTGTAGAGGTGCAACAGATAAAAGCTTCTGTGCCCTGCATTGGTTCCAAATTCTAAGTGACTGATGGATACATGAATTAATAGTATATCAATGATAATTTGCATTTACTGGGGCAAATAGCAGGGCATATAAATAAGTACAGCAAGATTTTATTTGGACTGCAGACCAGGCTTGTGCATATTCATCAATTTGTGTCAATTTCCAGGACTTTGTAGCTTGTATTTTTGCCACACAATAATAAAATATTAAAAGAAACACATGCAAACATGCATATAATAACCAGAATTGTTACCCTAAGTTTGAATATTTTTGAAAATGTACTTATTTTTAATTTGAATACCTGAACTTTATTTCTAAGCTAATGTTTTAATTCTAATTGGTTCAAATTTCACATAACGCAATTCGCACAAGTGTCTGAGAATCTAATCTGCACATTTCAAGGCTACATATCAGTGCTTGTGATTGGGATTTATTTTCCAAAATTTCATATACTATATGGTGTACAGACTGAATATGTCATTCAGTAAAAACTTGTTAATTTATTACATTTTTCTTAAGTGTCAGTCACATGTACAACGTCTGTTAAATACACATATTACATTGGAAAGGGCAGGACACAGTGTGGAAGGTGACGAGGAACAGAAATGTGCAGCTGGAGAGAAACAGCCGAGTTTAATTTCATATTCAACCTCACAATCATAAATTTGAATGGAAATAGTTGGGGGTTCAAATAAAAGCAATGAAGAATAATTGGTTTAAAGCTATTTTTGGTTTTCAATTTTTTCAAAAAATAAGATATATTCATTTATTATTTTGTCCATTGTAACAATGATCCACCGTATAATTTAAGTACTGTATTGTGTAGTTCATATCGCAATATAGCTGTACTACTTGTCAAAGATGGGTTGAAATCTCACTAATCAACGCAGACCTCAGAGTTATCGTTTACAGTGCTCCTTCTACTGGAATGTATTTTGTAGTGTATGTAGTAAAACAAAAATGTATTGGATTTGTCATTTCAACAGATCACAAACATCTGCAGTAATAAAACGCATTACCACAAATGTTTCTGATACGCCATATGTTGGAATGACAAATGCAATGCATATGCCTCTCTTTTATGGCTCTTGGTATAGGTTTACTAAAGACAATGTTAATGTTTGTGATGTGCCATCAGTTGGAATGAAAACTGCAATGCAATATATTACTACAAATGTTTGCAATGTGCCATCTAGTGAAATGACAGAGACATAGTAACCAGATGAGCACACAGATGCACAGACTCTTGTCCTTTTGTTAAGGTGGATATGGAGACTGAGTGTATTGTCCTGGCACAGTAAGGATAATTGTTTTTTTATTGTTTAAAACACCGGCCCTGTGTAGGAGCAATGCATGTTGTCACACAATTATCAATAAGACATAAAATTTACAAAAAATCTATTATTGTCCTTTATGTATTGATGATGTGTCACTACAAAAAAGTGCAATGCTCAACCATTAAGATTTTTCCCATACCTTTAAAAGCTATGCAATTCCCAATCTATTGTACATATCCCAGTACAATACACTAAAACAACTATTCATAAAAATAGGCAAAGAAACCGTCAATTCTTTGCTCTTTGCACTGCAAAATTAAGAGGTATCAGGTGGCAGTAGATTTAGGCCAAAGCTAAAACCAAGAGCAAATCAGTGGCAACTAGATAACTGGAGAATCGACATATTGTCTGTAAGCCCACCGCCTTCCACAGGTGTACAATGGCATTATGCACTCAAGAGGCTGGATGGATGGGTATGAAAGGCACTATACGATCGATCGATCGATCGATAGATAGATATGAAAAGCACTAACATCTAGATAGACAGACAGACAAATTAGCAAACGCGTTTTATTTTACTTCTTGAAATTAGTTAATGTTCTGCTAACTTTTGTGCTCTGTGCAGCATTGAGAGCGGTGTTATGCAAATGATGGATGGAGCAGAAGCGACTGATGGGCCACATGAACAGCAGCACTAACCAACTGGGTGGATGTATATCTGAAGAAGGAGCGGTGTCCTGAACAGGAAGAAAAAGAGGTGATCTACAGTCAGGGATGAAATGGAAGGAGAAATCTTGGTGAGGCTCAATGGCTAGTGGTATAAACTATGAGTGCTGGTGCCAGGAGCTTTGGTTGTGAGCTTAGGTGTTGCTAGAAGCAAAATGGTAGTGAGAAGTAGTGAAGGAAGGAAGTCCTCCTATCCAAGACCTACCAGGAGTGACACAGTGGCATTGGTGTTTGAGGTTTCAGAGGCTTACTGCGCGCAGCCCCTGATCTTTTACTCAGTTAAATAAATGGCAATCGGGGTTAGCCACGATCCTCTTGTCCACCATATACAATATAGCCCCAATCAATGTTACACCATTAATTGAATGTACATAAAAGCCCAAAGGGATTTAACCACCAATTTTGCTCTTTGATTTTATATTATAACACCCATAACCAGTCAGGTAGGAACACCAGCAGCACACATTTCAGGAGTTTTGAATCACTGATGAGCCTTTATTAACTGCCTTCCAAATAAACTCCCGCTGTTCTGGCTGTGGGAGACACCTCAACTTTTTAATTGCAATCGGGGCTCATTTAACTCCTTTACGCCGTTAGAGTTAAGCTATCATAATTTAAAATATTTATTGTACATCTAATAAAACCTGGATTTGGGTTGTCATTTCTTTTGCCCAGAAATAACTAAAAGGCCCCATTTTAAATCAAATATTATGGTAGTGTTTGTTAAAGAAAGACAGAGATACATAGATAGATAGGGAAAGGCACTATGTAACTGGTGGTGGGTTGGCATCCTGCCCGGGATTTGTTCCTGCCTTGTGCTGGCTGGGATTGGCTCCAGCAGACACCTGTGACCATGTGTTAGGATATAGCGGGTTGGAAAATGACTGACTGACTAGGTAACTGGCAGGCAGGCAGGCAGACAGACAGCTCACAGGTGCATTCTGTTCAGGACATGTACCACCCACTGCCTTAGAAAGGCAAGCTGCATTATTAAAGCATTTTTGCCATCTGATTGAGAGACGATTTTTATCCAAAAGTCATAAGGCTTCTCAACAGCCACTGGTCCTGACAATTGCATGAGTGGGCCCGACACTCATTTCTTCTATCAGTGGATGTTGTATTCAATGTAAAATACTGTTTTTATTGTCTTCTGTTAATGTTGTACTGCTGTCACGAGTCTGTGGGAGGCACGCAAGTTAAGAATTTCACTGTACACTGCACACATGCCAAAACACTTAAACTTGACTCGAATGAAAATGACTCATCACAGAAAAGACTCTTATCTTAAAGAACCTTTGTGAAGAGTTAAAAATAAACCTGATCATCCATTTATAAATCTAAGCAGAAACTAATCCTGGATGTGGCAATGGTCAGGCAATGGTCAATCACCAAGCATACGCACAGATAGACACATGTACACATATACTGACAATAGCCTATATGGCTTCAATTCAGATCCTGCAATTAACTTATTTTTGTATCTTTAAATTGTGAATGGTATCAAAATCAGAATACCCAGAAAATAATGGAAAAGCAGGAAGAACATTGTAAACTCTACACAGACAGTAACTGGTCTGGACTGATTGATATGGCTATATTATGCTGAACAAGTCAGTCTTCTGTAGCTCTCTTGATGTAAACAAGTACATTGTGGGGTCAAGGACATATGGAAACAAATTGTGAAAAACTCCATTAACCAAATTCCATTGTCAAAATACAGTCAGTCATCGATATTTGTGCATTTACGTTTTGTACAATTTTTTGTAACTTTTTTTTTTTTTTTTACTTTCATACTAGCTAGTAATCTCACATACTTGTGAGGTTCATGGCTATGCACAGTAGAGTAAAAAACGAGAGGCGTGGTGCATGCAAGTTTGAGGCTTGTCTCCAACTAGATGCTTCAGTGGTCTTGTTCACCCAACTGTTTCACAATAAAGAGCTCACCATGCATTTGTGGCATACAGTAATCCCTCGCCATATCGCCCTTCGACTTTTGCGGCTTCACTCTATCACGGATTTTAAATGTAAGCATATCTAAATATATATCACGGATTTTTCGCTGGTTCACAGATTTCTGCGGACAATGGGTCTTTTAATTTATGGTACATGCTTCCTCAGTTTGTTTGCCCAGTTGATTTCATACAAGGGACGCTATTGGCGGATGGCTTAGAAGCTACCCAATCAGAGCATGTATTACATATTAACTAAAACTCCTCAATTATATAAGATATGCTGCTTGATTGTTTGCTTTTCTATGTCTCTCTCACTCTCTCTGCCTGACGGAGGGTGTGTGAGTAGAGGGGCTGTTTGCACAGAGGATACGGACGCTCCTCTAAAAAATGCCGCTTTATCGCAGTGCTTCGGCATACTTAAAACCCAAAAGCACGTATTGATTTTTTGATTGTTTGCTTTAATCTCGCGCTCTCAGAGAGACGTTCTCTGCGCATGACGGAGGGGGTGTGAGCAGAGGGGCTGTTTGCTTAGAAGATACTGACGCTCCTCTAAAAAATGCCACTTTATCGCAGTGCTTCGGCATACTTAAAAGCACAAAAGCACATATTGATTTTTTGATTGTTTGCTTTTCTTGGCGAGCTAGCGAGCTCTCTGAAATTCTCTGCTCCTGATGCACGCACTCCTTTGAAGAGAAGATAAATTTGCATTCTTTTAATTGTGAGAAAAAACTATCATCTCCGTCTTGTCATGGAGCACAGTTTAAACTTTTGACTAAAGAGTGTTATTTCACGTCTAGAGGGCTCTAATAATGTTAACAGTGTGGGAGAGTTTATAAGGGCTTAAAATATATAAAAATAACCATACAAACATATGGTTTCTACTTCGCAGATTTTCATCTATCGCGGGGGGTTCTGGAACGCAACCCCCGCGATTGAGGAGGGATTACTGTATTTTTATTGTTTTGCTTAAAACATCAAGTTTTGTGTTGCAATTTTTCCCCTATTATAGGCCGAGTTCTTCCGGCACCAAGTCCAAGTGTGCAAAGTTTGTGATACGGCTTAGTGAGAAAGTCAAGATGTTAGATAAACTTCATTGAGACATTCAGCAGCAAAACATACTCCCAAGTGTCAGAAAGCTCTGTCTCATTTGCAAGTCATGGATTCTCTAACAGGGAAATGAGCCAAAGCACACAACTGAAAGCCCCAAGAATGGCAAAGAACAAAACATTGGACAGTTTTGAAGTGGCCTTCTATGAACTCTGATCTGAATCAATTGAACATCTCTGGAAAGAATCTGAAACATGCAGTGTGAAGAAGACCCCCTTCAAACCTGACACAGCTGGAGCAGTTTGCTCAGGACATGTGGGCCAAATGACCCGTGGACAGGAGCAGAAGCCTCAAGGAGAGCTTCAGGAATCACTTGCAGTATTTACAGTGATTGCTTGTAAAAGTTGTGCAACAAAATATTAGGTGAAGGGTCCCATCATTTTTATCCATGCCATTTTTATTTCAATTATTGAAATATTCTGTTCAATCAAAGCTCTTTAGCAAAGTCTGATTTTTGTTAATTACGGGACAAACAATGATGGATGACAATTACTTTTGTCAGCTATTGCAGAGATCATTCTGGGTTCTTCTTTATTCATTGAGGGGTAGCAATCAATTTGTCCACGTCAAGAAATTCCTGAAGCAGAAAGTCCAAAGTATATGTGAATGTCTCAGTAATTATTTGGAGTTAAAATAGTTGAAGTTCGCCCACATGCACAAGTAGCTGTTGCGATGGCAAATTCCTGCCCACTTGTGATGCTGCTGGCAGCAACTTGTATTTGGGATTTGTTTTCCAATAAAGAGTGGCTATCAGACAAGTAGAGGAGAGAAAAAATGGATTTCTCTTATAACCTTAACAGTAAATTAATCAGCAAATTAATTGTAAAACAGGAGTTTTGAAAATTTCATAAAATATACATTAGAGATTCTCTGTTAAAATGTAACTTTACTGACAAATCCCCTTGAAGAATAACTGTAAATTTCAACAAGAACAAACAACTGAGATGGACTGACTGACAACACATGATGACAATGGGCTGGGCACGAGACAAAATTTTATTGTATTAAACTTCACAATGCAAATTACTGTCAATACAAAATGAGTTCTTGTGTCGTGTATTTTGTGACTTTACCCCAAGACTGAAACGAAACATAAAGGCAAACAAAAACTTCAAAACCAGGATTTGAAAATCTGATTGAAAAACTACAATGAAGATAAGATGTGTAAAACTGACTAAATGACTGCACTTTAGCAGAACCATTATTTACTGTCAATATAACAATGTGAACAAACAGACATCACCATATGTGAAAGTGGGCATGAGCTGCAGGTTAATATATCAATGTGAACAAACAGACATCACCATATGTGAAAGTGCGCAGGAGCTGCAAGTGTTTCGTGTACACACAAATTAGTGAGTCGCATTCGCAGTGATATAGATGGGACCACTGCATCCATAGGCTCATTTTCAAATTAAACGCTGTTGGGACCACCACAACACAAACTTCAGCACTGCCAACACCCCAGTGCTTGCTTTATCTGGTTAAATCATACATCTGCCCAAGCTACGTATGTCTGTACCCAGCAAGTGATTTGAACTGCAGGAGGTATCGTCACAGCAAAGAGGTCCGCGCATCAGGCAGAGTGTTGACATTCTCATATCTTTCTATTATAAAAGGAAATCCTGCGACAAGACATTCTCGGAGATAATTTCAAATCCCGCAAGAGATAATTCGAAAAAGTCAGATTATTTATTAGAAAGAAAGAAACAATATTCACTCACGTACAGTTATATATTGCGCTGTCACAATGTAAGTCCAAACACGGATTCAAAATTCAATGCGATATTGCCAAAAAGGTAACTCCAAATATTGTTTTTACTGAAGTGTTAGAGTACAAGTTTAAAAAGTAATTACGTGTTAATTTCAAAGTCAAACAGAATGAAAACTTATAACGTAATGAATACCTCTAACGCAACATGAAACACAAATGCAGAGCAGGTTAGAGATTATGAAAGTACTAAAATTTGAAAGTCTCAAAAAACTGATAGTAAAGATCGCATTAGCGCTAACAAATGGAAATTATTACTTGGTGAAATATCGGAACAGCAAAAAGAGATCGAATATATGGACATAAGTGATATGACAGAAGTATGTAGATATTCTTTGACTTTAAAGTTTAAGTCGGAGACTTGTAGATTGTCTAATTCGTGTCGCCATCAGGGAAAAGTAGTGTTTCCTCTGAATGAAGAGGCATATCCACGAGAATTAAAAGATTTGTATTTTGGTGAAAGTGAAATCCGAATACGCAAGCAACAGAGACGCAAAGTGGCAAGCAAAGCGAGCAGGTGGCAAAGCCCCCTGGTTTCTTAAAAGGAAACATAACATTTCAGGTTCTTCATAAACCCAGTTAGGACCCACAGCTAACAGGTCAGTAAGGCATTCAAGGAAAAAATACAAGGGCAGCCGTTGTCAGAGGAAAGTTTATGTTAACTCAGAAAACAAAAAGATAAACTTTAATTTTAAATGGTTTTGCGTCACAGTAACTTTATATTATAGTGTAAGGTTTCTTTTGGGACTTACCGTAACGGGACAACATGCTGAAGACTGCCCTGAAGCGAGATCGCCACATCTGTGGAAGAGACTTTATCAGTTGCCGGGGCAACTGTGGGCTCCCAGCAACACAGCGGCTCGCAGCTAAAGAAGATCCAAGTCCATCATGGTCACGCTATAAGCGACTGCTATCGATGGGTGATACAAGGAACATTATAAAGGCAGGGAACAGTATTACTTGGCCAGGATCATGCCTGATTGCAGTGTCTGTGTATAGGAGAATGGTAGATCTCACTAAAATAAATAACCATGCTGTTCCTGTTTCAAGCTGAATAAAGTAGGTTTTGCTAAAGTACTGAGACTCAGCCTCGTGTTTTGGGGTGCAAGACAGCGATTTAAATGTCACAATAGATTTACGGGGTCATCACTATCATGAGTGCGGAAGCCAGTGAAACTCTTATTTGCATGTGCTAATCAACATGTTCCATTATGTCTTGGGTTAAAGCCATGGAAAATGAATTATGTTAATATTAAGCCCCCACAGTCTCCTGGATCATGGACCACCTGACCAATGGATAGCAGTTTGTTAGGCTGAGAGACTGTGGTTCAGAAATGGTGGTTTGTAATACTGGAGCACCTCAGTCCTGTCCTCCTTCCTGTTCACCTCTCCACACAACAGACTACCAGCACAATACCAGCGCTTGTCATCTACAGAAATTTTCAGATGACTCGTCCGTCACAGGCTGCATTAATAATGGAGGCGAATCAGGACTTTGTCTTGTGGTGCTTGGAAAACAGCATATAACTCAACATTAGAAACACTAAAGAGCTGGAGCTGGTGGTGGACTTCGTCCTGCCAAGGAGCACTTGAGACCAGTCACCATTCAGGGGGAGGATAAGGAAGTGGTGCAGAGCTACAAGTACACTGGGGGTTCACATTAACAACAAAGTGGACTGGTCTGACAACACAGTGGCACTGGACAAGAACGGCCAGAGTAGACTGGGCTTGCTAAGAAGACTCAGGTCTTTTGGTGTATGCACCAATCTGCTGGAAATGTTTCCTCAGTCCATAGTAGCCAGTGTGGTGTTCTACGCTGCAGTCTCCTGGGAAAGAAACTTGAGGTCAGGAAAGCCTGCTCTGGCACGAGGTGAACCCTAGACACACTGAAAGCTGTTGTGGTAGCAACATTAGATGCCATCATGAAAAATCCCCTCCACCCTAATGGAACACTTTTATCCATAGGCTCATTCCACCACAGAGTGCTAAGAAGCTCCTCTGTGGGTGTTTTCTGCCCACTGCTATCACTGCTTATTTATTTTGATTGATTGATTGTATTATCTGTCCTACGGGTTTGTATACTTGTTTAAGTTTCTGCTGATGTATGCATCTGAATTTCCCCATTAGAATAATAATGTTTATCTAATTTTATATTTTATTTTAATACAAAAATTTACAAAACCTTACATTAAAATGTGTGTATTTGTGCACTAGTTTCAATTTATTTTGCAATATTTTGATTTATGAATGTCTAATAATAAGCAACACTACACATTTTGTACATTTCTTTTATGAAAATTCTATCTCATGGGAATACTGGAAATGAGTTGGGAATCACAATATGAATTTTGTGTGAGCTAAGTGTATCATCTCATGCCTTCATATCTTACTCACTTTGAAACAGCTTGGAATTGTCAACTAACCTGTCCTACTGTAGGTGTAAATAGCATTGCCTACGTTTTCCTTGGCTTGGGCACATTAGACTTTTGCTGCAGCTCTCAGACCACAGCTGCAATCTTTGACTGTTCACTTAACGACAAGCCATTTCTGCCAAAGTGAAATTGTTTAAGTAATTAAAGGAAGACGTCCATTATGAACTTTTAGAAATGGGCCACTTAGGTGATGGAACAGTTGGAATTCTCAATTTGACAAAGCAGTACCAGTCAATATTAAACTACACTCTTTATGCATATTGTAGACTCTAATTCACCGTGGTCAATGAGGACAGTGACCATAACTTTCTTTTCCCAACACTGATGCAGAATTCTCTAAACTCGTGGCCAGCAAAAATCACTTCTTGAGGGCCATAGTGCCCACAGATTTTTGTTCATTCTTCATGAGAAATCAAGTATTGCTGTTGAAGTGATTATTGCTCATTTTAGTTGCCTTGCTTTCTAAGATTCTTGACCTTTAAACAATTATTAGTCTTAAACAACTGCATTCACTATTTCAACTGCTCCTTATTACCAATAAGATGAAGATGTCAAGGGCCCAGGATTTTTCATTTAACTTGTTTCCATTTACACCAGGTTTAATAAAATATTTGGAAGAAAATTAAAGAGAAAAAAGTGAAGGACTGAGAATTACTCATCCACTTCAGGCTACACATCACATAAATGGCATTCTTAGAAAGGAACAAATTCTACAATGCAGTAATGATATACCCAAGCAGGATATAAATACTAATGGGGCATAAAATTAAATAACATTTGTAACTGGCAAGAACTGGCTGCTAGTTGTGCAATCGGGTTGGGAGAAAAAAAACTGCATACAGTGCAGCCCTCCAGAACCAATTTTGTAGACCCTTACATTTTAAGCTAACTGTCAACCAAAAGGATGGGCTCATGTGCATCACAGCAATGCTCAACAGTGCTAAGTGTTTCATTTGCAAGTGAAAATGTCAGTGTCTGAATGTGAAAAAATACACTTGGTGGTCAGAAATTGGTGGACACCACATCAACACACTTAAGTTGTTGCAAATTCTATTCCAAAAGCATGACCATTAATATGGAGTTCCTCTCCCTTTTCTGGTTGTAACAACCTCGCTACTTCTGGTAAGGCATTACACAAATTTTTGGAGTGTGTCTTTAGGAATTTGTGTTTATTTGGTCAAAACAGCATTTATGAGGTCAGGTACTGACAATGGATGAGTCGAATTCCCAGTCGAATTCATTTGAAATGTGTTAAGTCGGGTTGAGGTCAGGGCTCTGTGCAAGCCACTTGAGTTCCTCCATGTCTTTACGGACCTGCTGGGACAGGAAAGGGCAGAGTGGTGGCTCTGAGGCTAAGGATCTGCACTTGTATCCTGAAGGTTGCCAGTTCGAATCCTCGTCACAGCCAAAAGAGATCCTACTCTGCTGGGCCCTTGAGCAAGGCCCTTAACCTTCAATTGCTCCATGGGCACTGTACAATGGCTAACCCGGCGATCTGACCCCAAGGGGTATGCGAAAACCCAAGTCATTTCCTTCAGGATTAATAAAGTTTATAAAAAAAAAAAACAAAAAAAAAAAACTTTTAGGTATAGACCTAAAAATCTAAAATAATTTGTCTAAAATGTCTTTATATGCTGTAACATATCAGTACACTCCAATGGAACCAAAGAGCCTAGTCCTGCCATTATCCTTCCTCCACCAAACTTCACAGTAGGCACAAGGCAGTTTGGAAGGTAAAGGTAGTATTCTCCTGGCATCCATCAAACCCAGACTGCCAGATAATGGAGAGTGATTCGTCACTCCAGAGAATACATTTCCACTGCTCTGGAGTCTAATGATGACACGCTTTACACCACTCCAACCAACGCTTAGCATTGTGGTAAGCTTGTGTGCAGCTACTCGGCCATGGAAACCCAATGCATGAAGATTCAAATGCACATTTCTTGTGCTGATGTTGCTTGCAGAGGTAGTTTGGAACTCTGATGTTAGAGATGCAACAAACAATAGGCAGTTTTTAAGTGCTATGTACACACTCTGAAGACCCCGCAATGTGAGTTAGCACTCCAAGATACTTCCACTTCTTAGTAACAGCACTTATATTTGATAGAAACAGATCTATCAGAGCAGAAATTTCACATTACTAAGTTGCAGCAAAGGTTGCATCCTATGACAGTGCCACACTTAGTCACTCAGCTTTTCAATACGACCCATTGTACAAAAACTCCTATATCTTCTATATGCATGCTTTGAAATGCTTGTTCCACAACAATTGGTTGATTTCCTTCTATCTTCCTAAATATTAGAACAAGTAAAAGATGATTGTGCAAAAAAGGAGACACAGTCCCACCATCAAGAAACCCTGGACAACAAAAAAAATCTGACCTGTGGTAGGCTATAAAAGCAAAATTACATCTCTGTATTATAATAAAAAAACATCCTGCGGCGAGACAAGACATTTTGGAAGATTTTTTCCAAGTCCCGTTAGTCGTGACTTTGGCCATGAGATTTTTTTCAAGTCACGCCCTCCCCTCAACCATATTCAAACACGCACATGGCCCTCTCACCTCTCATTCATGTGAATGCTTTTGACAGACACAGTTCTTGCTCTCTCAACTCTTATAAATTTTAACATTTTCCTCACTTTAAGTTCCCAATTAAAGAAGACGTATTATGTCCAAATCTTGATGAAAAAGTTAATCAAGAAGGGTTATTAACATAAAAAATGAGCACATGGGCAATCCTAGCATCGAGAAACAATGAAGTCAAAAAAATTAACGCCAAAAATGACGATTGGTTACACTGCAAATTGGTTAAATGTGTATCAATTGACTATGCTGAAAGTTGGTGGTTATTGTGCGGAAGATGAAATCATAAACTTACAATATCCCGAAGAATATCTAAGAAGGATGTATCCAAGAAAGGTGAGGCAGTACATCTTCAGGGGATAACATTAGACAACAAAGGAGATCTTAATATGCCATTCGTATTAAAATGTTAACAGTTTCCCTTTAGAATAGCTTTGACAAAGATAATTTACAAATCTCCAAGCCAAACATTAGAAAAAGTCGTTTTATTCAATAGAGAGAAAGAAACGAAATTCAATCATGTGCAGTTATATGTGGCCTTGTCATGATGAAAGTCCAAACACAGAATCGCAATTCAATGCGATATTGAGGAAAAAGTAATTCAAAAAATTGTTTTACTTAAGTTTTACAGTAAAAGTATAAAGTTTAAAAAGTTTTTGCATGTTAATTTCAAAGACAAACAGAACAAAATCGTATTACGCAATGAATAACTAACTCAACATAAAGCATAATTTACATTCAAATTATTACATTTTAATATTTTTTAATAAGGTTAATTACTCGCTGTAATGTAAAATAGTAAACTGCACATCCACATCCCCATACGCGAGCTGCAGAACCGCAAAGAGGCTAACACGTAACGCAGGCACAGAGTTGGCAAGCCTAGTATCTCAATATTTACAAAACCTGGAACGCTAGTAGTATAAATGATGATAGAAATTTTCTAAAATAAAGCATTCAGACTTAATTAACATCAAAACCATTACTTAAGCCTTTAAGATTTTTTTTTAATTTTGTTTTATTTGAACAAATGAAACCGAGAACAAATTTACCAAATAATGTATGCTGTTTTAAAATGAAAGCTGTCTGGCAGCACTGCAAAGGTCTTTTAAAATAAAGAGTCTGCATTGTGCCATCTACCATGTAATGTTTTGACAGAATTTAGAATACAATGTATGCAGCCAGCAAAATTTGCCAAGTGTCTAGATACATGGTAAGCTGTAAGTACAGTATAGGAAGACAGAGCCAGCACCGATCTGACATGGGAAAAACAGAACACATGAGATAAACTTTGGACAGAGTAAGCTGTGTATATACAGCACAGCTCACATCAGACTGATGCTGGTTGTGTGCCTTGCATTCCAAGGTTTGAGGAAACATTACAATGCACAGACACCACATCCCGGCAATGTATACAAAGGCAACAATGAACAGGCAACTTTCACGGGTTATGTACAGTATGCATCTACCATAAAACCATGTGCATATATCTGGTTCAATATGTGAAAGTGTGTGTATGTGTTTCAATGCATGTGCCAAAATTTCAATACAGCAGTACACAAATCATATATTTGATACAAATATGCACTTAATTCCTGGCCAAGTATCACGTTCTATCGGCCCTTCCACGTTCACAAAGGAATCCAAATGTTCTGGCATTTACTTACATTTTCATGCCTGCCGTGTCTGTGGTATCATTGCCAGTGTGCCGCCCTGGTGCCCTTTACGTGCAGCATGCTTCATCCACAATGTGCCACCTCGTGTGTTCTCCTTTGCCTATGTCAAATTGATGCCTGTGGTGTTTTTTGCATTATCAGTGTGCAAAAATATTACAATGAAATTGATAGCGATTTTTTTTTTATTATTAGCTAACTA
This sequence comes from Polypterus senegalus, assembly GCF_016835505.1. NCBI lineage: Eukaryota > Metazoa > Chordata > Cladistia > Polypteriformes > Polypteridae > Polypterus > Polypterus senegalus. The sequence continues at coordinate 321,516,759 of NC_053154.1, forward strand.
AAATTACTAGAGCATTATTTATTTTATTCAGATGAGTATATAATCTTTGTGTTACATGTACAAAAAATAATATGAGTGATTTCAAGAGATATTATTTTTTTTTATTATTATATAGTTTTCTGGAAGACAATAAGACAGCAATTCACATTAGGGTAGCAACATACAACACATCAAGTGTGGATATGTGTGTACATGTTCCAGCATTTTAGTATGGCTGTATTTAAATCATATTTCTTTTTCTAAAAATCCCCTTATGTCCAAATACCATATTTGATCAGTCACTTGAAATTCTTATTCAATGTTGAATAATAACAAAATGTAAAAACTTCCAGGAGGATGAATACCTTTCATAGGCACTATATGTGAATTATAATTAGAAGGCAGAGTGTGCAGGTTGGGTGTAGGAGAGCATACCTCCAAGATGGGCATCTCTAGTCCTGACTGTATACTTACTTCATTGTGCATGCATGCGACCATCATGAATGCTGTTTTTTTGCCCTTCATTCAGACTAGACATAAGTTTGAATTACCAATATATTGATAAATCAGGATGGCACAATGCTTCACAAATCTGAAGTACTACGCATGTTCTCCTTATATATGTGTGGGGTTTTTCATTGACTGCTCTAATTTTCTTCCCAAATCTCATAGACGAGCATGTGAGGTTAAAAAGTCCAGTCTAGGAGTGTGCGGGTTGAATGCCCTGTGACTGCTGGGTATCTAGACCAGGGCAGGTTCGTAGCTGACACCCAGTGTTTTCAGAATAGGCTCTAGCCTCTGTAAAGTTACTAAGCAAAATAAGAAAATCAATGAATGAGACATTAAACAGCAAACCAATTTTTTTTAAATAATTTAAAGAATATTTAAAGAAAATGTCACTGCACGCATGATCTTCAACTTTAAGTAAAAGTTCTCAAACATCATTAGAATAATCTAGATGAGAAAAGGCCACTCAGCCTAACAAAGCTCGCCAGTCCTATCCACTTATTTCTTCCAAAAAAACATCAAGTCGAGTTTTGAAGGCTGCTAAAGTCCAACTGTCCACTACACTACTTGGTTGCTTATTCCAAGTGTCTATCATTATTTGTGTAGAGAAAAACTTCCTAATGTTTGTGCGAAATTTACCCTTAACAAGTTTCCAACTGTGTCCACGTGTTCTTGATGAACTCATTTTAAAATAACAGTCGATCCACTGGACTAATTCCCTTCATAATTTTAAATACTTCAATCATGTCACCTCTTAATCTTCTTTTGCTTAAACTGTACTCTTTTAATCTTTCCTCATAATTCAACCCCTGTAGCCCTGGAGACTAAAACTGCACACAGTATTCTAGATGAGGCCTCACTATTGCATTATTAAGCTTGAGCATAACCTCCTTGGACTTGTACTCCACACATCAGGGTGCTATATAACCTAAAATTCTGTTTGCCTTCTTAATGGCTTCGGAATACTGTCGGGAAATCGATAGCTTAGAATCCACTATGACTCCCAAATCCTTCTCATAAGGTGTACTCTCGATTTTCCGACCGCCCATTGTGTATTCAAACCTAACATTTTTACTTCCTATGTGTAACTTTACATTTACTGACATTAAATTTCATCTGCCTAAGCCTGTATGCTGTCCAAGTCCTTCTGTAATGATATAATAGATTCCAAGTTATCTGCTAATCCACCTATCTTGGTATCATCTGTAAATGTAACCAGCTTGTTACTTACATTCCTATCTAAATCATTTACATTTTTTAAACATACCAGCAGCCCTAGCAGTGACCCCTGCTGGTCACCACTCTTCACATCGGCCAATTCTGATGAGGTTCTGTTAACAATTACCCTCTTCTTTCTGTTTCTGAGCCAATTCTTCACCCATCTACACACCACACCCTGAGCTCCCACTTCTTTTAGTATGATGCCCAACCTCTCAGGTGGCACCTTATCAAATACTTTCTGAAAGTTAAGATAAATAATATCATATGCTCCATCATATCCTTTTGTTGCCTCCTCAAAATGAGTGTGATAAAAAAAAAAGTAATTTGATTTTGATCAAATTTGTTTCATCGGTTACTTGAAACTCTTATTCAATGTTGAATAATAACAAAATGTAAAAACTTCCAAGAGGATGAATACCTTTTACAGGCACTGTATGTGAATTATAATCAGAAGGCAGAGTGTGCAGGTGGGGTGCAGGAGAGCATACCTCCAAGATGGGCATCTCTGGTCCGGACTGTTCAATTACTTTATTGTGCATGCAATCATCATGAATGCTGTTTTTTTTCCACTTCTGAAGAAAACTCACAGCTTTAATGAACAACAAGGATCTTTGTCTCTCTAAGCCACACATCTCCATGCTCTGTGTGATTGTATAATGTGGGCTGTAAGGAATGTGCATATGACACAGAAGTCCCTCTAGGCGCTGGATTTACAATGCATCAAGGCCACAATAAGCTCACTTGGTTGAAATACCCACCCGCGCAAAAGATCTACGTAATATACTCTTGGGACTAAGCCTACAGAGTGAGATGCACATGTTCTGAAACTTAACTGGCAGGACTTCATAAGGACATGAATGACCACTTACTTTGTGGTATTGTCTCTTGCAATGACTTAACCAAGTCATTAGTAACAAACACTCAGTAGACATTTTATTGGGTAATGGCTGCTACTTCAAATAGTTAATCATGTGGCTAAAACTCAGTCCTTACAACATTCAGACATGGCCAAGAGTTTCAACCATTGTTGGATCAAACAAAGCCTATTCTAGGTGACTTTGACTCATTGATTATTGCTGCTAGATACGGTGGTTCTGGCTTCACTTCTGGAATTTTACACACTACAGTTTCCACACAGTTTAAAGATAATGGAGTGAGAAATACAAAACTCCAGCGAGTAGCCATTCTATAGGTTGTCATATGCGCAAGGGGAATGATTTTAAGTGCACACTGGGGAAGAATTTGGATGTGACATAGCTAAATACCAGTCTTATTTTTAACCTGTGCACAACAATCTAGAAGAACAGTCCTAAATCCAACCCTTGCTCAAGACCATTCACCTATAAAAGAACCCGAACAGCAAGTGAACATAATTAGTTAGGTGCAAAAAGCTCTTAAAATGACAGCATGAAACGACTCGGTTCCATTGGTTGGGACAGTTAAAAATTTTCATTAGGATAATCTCAAATACAGCACACTGTAAGCAGTTTTGAAATTTCAAAATCTCCCAATGAAAAGAACTGGTAAATTTTCAAACCCGTCCATCTTAAAACAGATAAACATTCTGTTCAAGTACGGATTAGTTTACTGTCTCCATTTTACCTCAGGAGCATTTACTTCAACTTGTGAAGTTTTTATATTCGTTTCTTACACTCATCATTCAAGAGCTGTTTCCGATGATAAGACACCAACACACCTGTAGTCGTGCGTGCTGAAGCAAGAACACCTTGCTCGCTGCAAGACACAAGATGGGGCGGTGTGAGGAGAGGTCTGTGGTACAATGCAGTTTTTAAATAAATAATAATAATGTCCTGGGAAGTTCTGGGGGGAGCACTTCACGCCGGGGTTGATTGGGGTGCTTGGGTTATCGTGCACACATGTGCAAATGTGAGCGGATTAGTCATGTGTCTCGTTCTCACCTCAGAGTGGGCAAAGCACTACACCTGCGCCCAATCAGACAGGATAAAAAAAGAGCCCGCATCGCAAAGTGGGGAGAGCAAAAAGAAAACAGAATTGAAAGACACCGAGGTTAAATGAAGGGAGAGAAGGGCAGGAAAGGGATGGAGCCAGTGCGACACAGAAGGGGAAGCAGGCAGATAGGAAAGCAGCATGTGGCCAACGCTTGAGGGGGCTCAGGGTTACCCCAGGAGGACTCTCCTGCAAGGCTGGATAATGGCAATGGGCGTTGGTAGGAGTACAGCCTAGTGTGCTGCCCTGCACACACCGATGAACTGGCAACAGGGGCCCGAGCGGGATCAAAGAGTTGTCTGCACCTGCTGGTTGGCGTCTCCACATGCTAAGGAATCCGAAGAGGGTAAGCCAGGGAGAAGTCGTATTTTAGAAAGCAGCACAGGGGCTCATAGTTTTTGAAGAAAAAGTTTGTCCTTTTGTCTAAACTTCATTTTACAGATATATTTATTTGGATGTTTAAACCTCCACATTCAGTTTGGTTTTATCAAATTATTTATTGAAAAACTATTTGAATCACTGCACTTTTTTTGTTCGATTAAAAAAAAACACACACACTGACATTTTGTGCACCAACCCCTTGCCGAATGTTTGTGTCCTCATTTGAACGGCTCATCTCACATGTCTACTGACAGTTTCAGGTTGAAGAGCCTCCCAGAAGAGACAAGGGTGTGTGGAGTCAAACAGGACCGTCATAGTAGGGGGGTCAGGAATAGGTGGGACTGGATGATAAATAGTACCACAGAGAATAGAATACAGAATGCCTTTTATTGTCACTATACACATGTACAATGAGATTAAAAGCAGCACCTCCAGAGCAGACATATATGTAGAACACAACAAATAAATAAACAAATGGTCCAAAAAGCTGCAAAACAATTGCAGAAAATATACATATGGACAGAATAAATAACTATTGCACTATTGGGTTATTGCACATTATTTAAATATTGGAAAGAATAAAAAACTATTGCACTGTTGGATTGTTGCACAATATTTAAATATTGCACAATAGTTATGATCATGTGCAGTGAGTAGTGGATATTGGAACCTTAGAGTAATGATATTGTACAGTATACAGATATTGCACAGTTATTATCAATACCATTTAGATACTGTATATTGCACAGTTGATGGATAGAAGGAAGTCCAGGGGTTGGGCGGTTAGACTGTGTAATCAGTGCATGTGTGAGTTTAAAATGATTATGGCTTTTGGGAAAAAACTGTTCTTGAGTCTGTTTGTCCTTGTTGTAATGCACCTGTAGCGCCTCCCTGAGGGGCCCTACAGGTGCATTAAAGGTCAAACTGATCAGAGCCAAGGTGGGAGCTGTCCTTGATGATGTTTTCTGCTCTACTGAGATAGCGGCAGGTGTAAATGTCCATCAGGGAGGGGAGAGGGCAGCCGATGATCTTCTGTGTTGCTTTTACTACTCTCTGAAGCCTCTCCCTGACTGCCATGGTGCAGCTGCCGTACCATACTGTGATACAGTACATAAAACAAGAATAATGTTAGATGTAAATTTACTTATTCAATTTGTTAATAATTATGGTCTTTAGTCATTCAATACAGTAGTAATAGTATTGTTAATTTATTCATCACTACACAATTTAAGTACCCTTCATTACTGTACCAGAATTCAGAGGGATATCTTGTTACATGATAACCGTTTGTGCTCCCACCTCTTCTCCCGGCATCTTGTTTGATTTAAGTCACAGCAGCTCACTTCTCCTGCTCTTTAAATTCGAAGCAAATATATTACGTGCTGCTCATGTCCGCAAACGTAAAAAATAAAAACAACAAAACTTACATAGAAATGTATGAAAGATGGCTCGGTGACACTTTATACTATGTTGACTAAATGTGTACTTTGGGGTTTCTGTTATACTAAAAACCTCCTCATAGCTGTTTTAGCTACAGAATTAAAAAATGTTATGTTAAAGAAATCTGAGCTACAATCAGCCCCAGACCCTCCACATCCAACAACTAACAACAGCACATGAATCTTTTCATCACCTGTGGTGGAATTTGCTGTCTGAAAGCATCTTCAGCCACATGACACTGTAAAATGGCACTAAAATCAGGTACGCTATTCATGGCATTCCATTATCACTGTTATTGTTGAATATGACTCACTGTTACAAAAATATGTAATTAATAAAGTTGTGATAACAAACTCTTTAATGAGAAAAGCTCCAACGTTCAAACCAGCTAACCAAGCTTCTGAACACAACAGAATGCTACACCATGAGGGCATTTTCTTTTTCATTTAGACTAGCATCTGAAGCCAGAGGAAGTCTGGCACCATTTATTTTTCTACTTCAATCTTCCCTCTTTTCAGACCAGTGTTTGTCAACCAGTGTGCCTTGGCCATGAGAGCTACCCAAGTGTGCCGTGAAAATAACAGTGTTGCGCACCTAGGTCTGAACCTGAGAGGGACAAGTTCCTCAGGAGGTCAAGACCTGTCTGAGGAGGACAATACTACCTGGAAAAGCTGGCATAAACATAGCGACCGCAGAGCTGCTTTTAAGACGCAGCACTTACAGCAATTTGGACACGTCTCCTGGCCGAGAGAGTTCACCTGCCTGGATGAGTGGTCATCAGCGAGTTTCACAGGGCCAGGTGGAAAGTCGGGCGAACAAGTTACCTCTGAATCAAAGAGAGGCACGCAAAGTGACAAAGCAGCAAAGTCCTCACTAAGTGTCATTTGAGTCTGCAAATGCCGATCACAGAGTTTCTTTACTACTGGTTTCTCTGGAAGACTCTCCCCTTTGGACAGTTGAGCACATGTACGAGATTTAAAGTTTTGTGGTTAGTAGAATAGTGGTATCTATGAAAGGCATCTAAGAATGGGCAAACTCATTCATTTTTTTGTATTGTATTTTGTCAGCTGTTCTGAACAGACATGCAAAATTATTAAATATTAAAAATATTAAATATGCAAATATTAGAAATATATGGAGCACAGTGGCGGCTCTGAGGCTAGGGATCTGCACTGGCAAATGGAAAGTTGTTGGTTCAAACCCTGTAGATGCTAGAAGTGATTCCACTCCATTTGGGAGGTCTTAAGGCCTCGGAACTCCTGCAATTTTTTTTTTTTCTGTTGTCCAGGCTTTATTTTGTTACTTAGTATTGCCTAATCTTATTTTTATATTTTTCTTTCTTCATCTTGTTAAGCACTTTGAGCTACATCATTTGTATGAAAACGTGCTATAAAAAATAAATGTTGCTGTTAGGCCCTTGAGCAAGGCCCTTAATTTGCAATTGCTCCGATTTGGGTATGACGTTAACCTGCAGCCAGCCCTCCAAGTAGGCCCTCCAACCTGCAGGGAAAACTTGAGGGCAGGGTTGGCACTCCAGCCACCATAAAAGAAACTCGCACTGTTCCATTCCATCTGAACTAGTGTGGTGCTGAGGTGTCACCCATGTATGGTTGCACATCCTGGGGTGGTTTCTCATGTGGTGGGTGCGACATTGCGCTATATCAACGCATGCTCCTAACCACCACCATCACTGCATAAATACATGACAATAAACCTGACATGATGTCACTTCGATTGGTAACCAGAAGTATTGTACCTCTCGCGCAATTCTCCTGCTTTACCTCTCTACTACAGCAGGTCTATTAAAAACCAAGAACATTTTAGAACTTGCCAGAAACAGCGAACAAAATAGACACACCACTGCAGTGCATTAACTCTTTGAGGGCCAAATATTTTTTCCTAAAAGTACAATTTTCTGAAAAGCACACAAAGCAATGTTTTCACACAGAAATCAACATAAATGTCTGTTGCTGCATGCTGTGGCTACCAGTTCGCTAGGGGAGGCAGCAGCAGTCACGGTCACAGTCCATTACAATATGGTTTGTACCTCTTGTTATTGTAAGTGCCGGTTCTCCCAAGCGAACATTACCATTGGCACGTCAGCTACACAAACCTGTTCAGCACCATGATCAGCTGGGGACTGATCATCTGATGCTGGTACCTCACATTCATCTTCAATCACTTGTATCAAAATTCAGTGATAATATGTAAAACGTCCTCCGCGGGGTATTCTGTTTTATGCATTCGCGTCGATCTCTCACCAGATGTCAATGCCACTTTTGCTGCTGATTGCTTCTCGCTACTCATGCAAGCACAGGGAGTCAAATGTAACAAACTAGGCTAACTTTCCTTCTAGCAAATTGAGTACAACTAAAATATATAACGACAGGTTTCATCAACATTAACAGTTGATTACCACCCTCCTTTTGACAAACATCGACATCCACGCTGAAAGAGCTAATGACTGATGGACTTTAATTTCCATCAAGGTCAGCTATTTGTGGAGTTAGCTCACATCATAAAAGACCATACATCTCCTGATACTGGTGAGACCAGCACCCTCAGGTTATGCTGCATGCAAGAACTCTGTCAATAATCTCTGCCATCTCCTTTTCGTCCCACGACTCACTCAAGCCAAAGTTTCAACACTCTCAGAATGTTCAGGAGTAGAAAGGTCCATTTCTTCTATTAACATATGGTTGCTAAATTGATTAAAATAGCCTGATATGTTATCATTTTTTGCATAATGTAAAGTACAAAACATTTTACCCCAAATACAAGACATGCTGGCACATAGGTTGTCTTCGCATTGTGGGGGCCAGGGGTGGCAGCGGCAGTCACAGTCACAAAGCATCACAATCTGGTTTGTACCTCTTGTTATTGTAAGTGCTGGTCCTCCCTCCTCCCAGGGGAACGTTGCCATAGGCACGTCAGCTACTGTTTAGCACCACGATCAACTGAAGACCAATCAGATGATGCTGGAACCTCACATTCATTTTCAATCACATGTATCAAAATTGGAGTCCGACAGATCACAGTCCAATTTAGCGATAATATTTAAAACATCCTCCACGGGGTATTTTGCTTTATGCATTTGCTTCGATCTTTCAGCAGTTGTCGATGCCATTTTTGCTGTTTTTTTATCCTCGCTACTCACACAACCACAGGGAATCTCAGTTAGACCAATGAACCTAACTTTCCTTCTAGCAAATAGAGTCCAACTCAAATATAATGGCGGGTTTTATCAGCATTAACAGTTGATTACCACCCTCCTTTTGACGAATGACGGGCTGAAAGAGCTAATGACTGATGGACTTTAAATTCCATCGAAGTCAGTTATTTGTGGGGTTGGCTCACGTCATAAAAGACCATACATCTCCCGATACTGGTGAGACCAGCACCGTCAAGTTAAGTTATGATATATATAAGAACTCACTCAAGCCAACGTTTACACACTCCCAGAATGTTCAGGGGTAAAAAGGTCCTTTTCTTCTATTAACATTTGGCTGCTAAATTGATTAAAACAGACTGAAACGTTATCTTTGTTTTCATAGAGCAAAGTACAAAACATTTTTCCTCAAATAACTGACTTAAGCTAGACTTTCTGTCAAAGCTCGAGTTTTGTCTAGACACCAAAAAGTTACTGTACGATTGAAATCACAACACTGGGCATTTATATCTACTAAACCTGTCTCTGCAAGGTGTGTTGCACCATCCAGATGGCAGAGGCCATACAAGGCAGAATACAGGATTATAACTGATGAAAAGACGATTGAGCGCTTTCTTTGACACCAAAAGCAGGCAGGCATTGGCAAAATGGATTAGCTTTCCAAAGCTGCAGAACCTGATTTCTGATTAACTATTTACATTTATTCACGTAGCAGATGCTTTTATCCAAAGTGTTTTACACAAGAAGACAAAATAATCGAGTAAACATCAGTAAGGGGGACGGTTTTTAGAAAAGTGCAACAGGATAAGGTGACAAAGTTGGCAAATCACAAGTGCAGAGCTTCAAACCAAATAGAACAAATTTGTTAATCTTTACTTTGTTAAAAGAAACTAAAGCGGAGTTTCATTTACCTCAGAAGTGGGATGTTGGAGCTGGGAATGACATCAGTACCGAGATGGCAGAGTTCCAGTACAACATTCAGAAAAACCAATATAGGCACATCGGGGAAATCCTTTATTGTGCTTTGTGACAGATAGGTGGCGCTGTTGTCCCCTTGAACCCCCGGACCAGACGCCAGACACCAGATAAAAGTCCAATAATTGACTTTATTTTATAATAATAAATGTGCACCAATCGCCCTCCACTCCACAATACTCGTAAACACAATCAATAATCAAACAATAATCAATTCTCCTACTCCCAGACGCGTTGCCACCCTTCGTCCCGACTCCGCTTACCCTGGGATCTTCGATAGTCCTTTTTATATTCCTTGACCCGGAAGTGTTTCTATCTCTGTCCATGTGACTGGTAACACTTCCGGGTCAAATAAAAACTCCTTTTCTTCAAAACGGAAGCACGTCATTTCTTCTGTCCATGTGACTAGGACACACTTCCAGGTTGTAGGGGAAACAATCGTTGCTCCTCCCTGAAGCGCCTTCTAGCAGCCCCTGTGGTATCCAGCAGAGCTGTGGATAAAAACTCCATTGTCCATAATTCCCTGCTGGCATTCGGGGCACCTCCATGCTGCAAGGAGGGCTCCACCTGGCGGCCTGGGGGTATTGACCGGGATGACTGGCCAGCCATATATCACAGCTTGCTCTGTCACGATAAATACCAATTGATAACAATGCATTCCATGGTATTTTGCGTATCCAGACATCATACCAACATGTCCACGGACAGATGTTGGACCGTTCTGTGTGTGTACAACTGATTTCATGAGACGCAGACAGAGAGAAGTGCCAACAAACAGTGTAATACTGCAGCTTTCTCTAAAGTTCACGGTGTACGTCGCCATTTTGGATTTATGTCATAATTTGAAGTCGGACAAACTCAGGACTTGACAAACCAGCCTCAAAATTCTGAGTATTAAATCTAACTTCTGGGAGCATTCCACTTAAAAACTAAGAACTTGGAAACTCAGACTTCCCAATTCAAACAGAACGCAGTACTAGCACAGACAGATAAGGGCAGAAAAAGAAAAGTCTTCAACAGTTTCTTAAATTCACTGCGGGAGTCCGCAGTTCAGATGAAGGTGGGCAGGAGCAAAGAGCTTCACATGAAGTGAGTTAGCGAGTAGGAGCACAGTAGCTTTTGAGTGACTTCCTACACAATCATTCCCTGACTTACAGCCAACCGAGTTGAGGCAATTTCTATTTTTGCTTGAAGAAAATAGGGTAAAGATGTTCTCAAAATTGCCAAAACCAGCAGCGGTAATAAACCTTTTATTACAATTATTAATTATTATTTCACAGGGTCTCATATGTTTTCTCACTCTTGGAGGACTCTTTAAAGCTTCTTTTGATCAGTGCTGCTCTGCAGGTCTATTTCTTATGTATTCATCCCACACCACCTTCTCTACACCAGTTTTTCTCAACCTTTATGGTCTCTCACCCCAGTTTTGTCTTACTAAATTCATTGACAACCCACTAGCAATTGTTAACCACAGTCTTAGTGAAGCTAGCGTGATTGGCAATCCCCTTTGGTGAAACAAGCTCACTTAGAAATGGGGAAACATGACACACAGCACTGCCAATCGCTAACGTGACCCACTTGCAAGCCAACAATGGCATCCTGAGACCCGCCAGCTGCACCCCAGGTCACAACCCAGTGGATAAGAAACATTTGCTTAAGTGACCACCAAGACCCGCTTGCAATTTAACAACGGCAACCTGTGAGCCACTGGTGGGGGGATCCAGTGGTTGAGAAACACTTAGAAAACATTCTGTGCGTAGCGCACGTTAAACACCCTGCACATAGGCCTCTGTGGTGGACATCATGTTCCCTGTAGCCTATACACGGACCCAGTGTGTAGACTCCAAGGTGCAAAGACTGGTTTGTGCTTCTCCATACTGGTAGTTAAAATGTGCACACTGCTCACCCACACCAGACCCACACAGCCTGTACATTTTGTGACCGACATACAGCCAAATGGCCTCTCCCAAACAGAGCCGTAAGTCAGCGCGACTATGTTTAGGTGCTCACCCACTGACTGCTCTGTAGGCAAGCATCAAAGAATTAAACATAATACATGCTACAACTGGGAGCCAGTGTAGCAACCAGAAAAGAGGAGTGATATGCCTCCAACTTGACTGGTTGAATACAAGACCTGCCACTGCATTTAGAATCATCTGCTGTGGCTTGGTAGCATATTCAGGTACACCTGCCAGAAAGGAGTTGCAGTGGTCCAAATGTGGATTAGAAATTGTGCTACATACTCTATAATAGAGTCTGATCTTACAAATGTTATATAGAATGAATCAGCAAGAACGAGAGACAGTCACAATGTGGTCAAGTAAGGATCGCCGATTATGGATCACCACCCCAAAGTTGTGTACGGACTTGGAGGGTGCTGGAGTGTTGAATAGATTCAATGAATGAAATAACAAGGGGATCTATCTTTGCCAGGTTAAGCAGAAGATTGTGTTCCTTCATCTACTGTAGGTTGAGATATCAGGTGGATGAGCAGAGATTTAAATTGAGACCACGTACAACTGTGTATCATCACCTTAGCTCAAACTGATTCGAGAATCAATAACACAGGATGAAAGGGCCTTGTGAGGAGGTGTGTAAGAAGAAGAGGAGAGGACCCAGTACCAATCCTTAGAGCACCCTCAGGCCTGCTTGATATACCCGACATCTCTCCTCTCCGAGAACAGGCAGTAGGATTTGCCCAAAAAGTGGAATTCAAACCATATGAGAGCAATCCCGATGATGCCGAGGTCATTTTCATTTGGTAAGCAAATGTGTGTCTTCCATTAAATAAAATGAAGTTCAGCATTTGAATAAATTCTTGTTTAATATGGTGGCACAGTGCTAGCGCTTCTGCCTCGCAGATAGGACACCCAAGTTCACTTCCCGGGTCCTCCCTGCGTGGAGTTTGCATGTTCTCCCAGTGTCTTCATGGGTTTCCTCCAGGTTCTCCAGTTTCCTCCCACAGTCCAAAGACTTGGGTGTACTGGCAATCCTAAATTGCCCCTAGTGTGTGCTTGGTGTGTGTGTGTGTGTGTGTGTGTGTGTGTGTGTGTGTGCGTGCCCTGCGGTGGGCTGGCACCCTGCCCGGGGTTTGTTTCCTGCCTTGCGCCCTGTGTTGGCAGGGATTGGCTCCAGCAGACCCCTGTGACCCTGTAGTTAGGATATAGCGGGTTGGATAATGGATGGATGTTTAATATGGAGTCAGAGGATGGCAATGCGCAAGTTGGTCAGATATGCATGTAAGAATTTCTCTGGATTCTGGACATGTGACAGTAGGACTATTGCTCATATCAATGGGTGTTTATATGTTAGGGTTTGTGTAATTTTAACTAAACCTTTAGTTGTAATTAACATTTAGAGTGTTAGTCACGCAAGTATAAGAGCAGGGCACTTTATACAAATAAATTAAAAGTAATTTCAACATTACAACTGCTGTCTTTGTAAATATGTGGTCAAGATGATCGGGAACACCAAAACTACCCAACAGGACTGTCAAAATGACGAGGCAAGCATCCTCAATATAGACTTTGTTAAATTCTGATCAAAAATGCATGCGGTTAATTGGCCACATGTGGATGTGTGTTGCAGGAGTGGGCAATTCAAGGAACTGTAGCTCCATCCAGGGTTGGATCTCACCTTGTGCCTACCACTGTAAAGATCGGCCCCTGCCTTACTGACCCACAATTGGACTGGATGGGTTTGTGAGAACCTGGCACAGTCTTGCAGAAGACAGTTTACCAGCTGGCGTAACAAAGAGAAAATGCCTGCCTTGCAACTGATCTGTTTCACAAGGACAAGGAAATGCAGTAGCCACGCACCAAAACCGTAGCTACATATTTAGAGGTTGTATTTCAAAATGTTCATGTTGAAAGGCTCTGCAAAGTAGGCTCATATTCATTGGCTCTTACACAATGATGTACTAGTCTAATGTTCTGCTACAAGTAGGTACTGAGCTGAAATGGCTTCACCACATACAGGAAGCCATGGTGCTAAGATGAAACAAGGCCTCTTGAGGGCAAAAAAAAAAGGAATTGATAAAGATGTTAAGTCATAAGATTGCCACTCGAAAAGGAATGTATACACGTGGTTGAAAACATTGCTACCCTTTCACTTCAAAAAAATAAATTAATAAATAAACTCAATTTTACTTGAACTGAGCAGAAACTGACAAAAAGTATTTGGTATCCACAATTCTTTATATCAAACTAGCTGTCCCCCACGGCTCTGCTTGCATATTAGTGAAACAGGACAAACTTTAAAAATCAATAAGCAAACAGGTATCTGTAGCTAAGCGGAGGCAAAGTAAACTCCAAAATGCTGAGGTTGACCAACTTGAGCGGAGACTGGCGTGTGAGCCAGGAAAGCACTGTCTGGATCCCTACTCCTGACGTCATGCTTCCCCCTCCCCTCGGTGCACAGCCTCGGTCTTGGATTAGCGCGAAAAAAAATCACTCCCGCACGCGAACTATGATACTTAGCACGATGAGAGAAGTCGCAAAATCAACTGGAATGGTCAAGCAAATTCTAGAAAAAAAACTAAATCTAAATTTGCTGCTTTACAACACAAAACTGATCAATAATACAGTGATCTTCTTTGGTGTCTGTGGAACTCAACAGAGAAAAGCAAAGCAGAAAGCGGTCAGTCATCATCCTTCTCCTTCATGACAATACTTCACCCACATGCTGCGAGTTGCCTCCTTTACCATACTGTATATTAATCAGGGGTGTCGAACTCTGGGTCTGGAGAGCCGCAGTGGCTGCAGGTTTTCATATTCTAACCTTTTTCCTAATCAGTGACCAGTTTTCACTGCTATTTACCGTATTTTTCGCTCCATAAGACGTACTCAACCCCAACCAAAAGTGGGTGGAAATGTCTGTGCATCTTATGGAGCAAATACTGCGTCACAGACCATGATGTGTATTACCTGACAAAAGTTGACATCCAGTGGTAGAGGGTGACAATCAGCTGTTAATGGCGACAAAACTCACCGTTACGTTACAGGCATTCCCTCTCTGCTTGGAGGAATGTTAGAATCATTGACTCGCCATCTAATACTTGCGTGTGCGTGAGTTACAAAATGTAAACAAAGGCAAGATGGTATCGACATCTCATGAGGGAGCGAAGCGAGTCTGGAAAACCAAATACTCAGCAGACAATGTTTCGCGCATTATCGATGAGTCGGACTCTGATTTTTCAGAATCTGATTTTGTTAAGAGTGATCAGATCAAGGAAGAGAGTGAGGAACTGGCATCCAGCCGATGCCGCCCCAGCTGATCGGCTGCCAGCTGAGCGCATTCGCACAGCTGATGCGCCCATGGCAATGTTCGTGTGGGAGGAATACCCAGACATTGATCCGTGGGAGCCAAACTGGCTACTGGACTTCACAAGACAGCATGGCTTGCTGTTGGACATGACAGATTACCAGCCGCTGGATTACTTCAGGCTGTTCTTTCCTGAGGCTGCCTTTCAGCTACTGTCAGACAACACAAACAGGTATGCAGAGCAATTTTTTGAATCATGGGCTGCACTTGCACAGCATTCTCGCTTTTCAAAGTGGAAACCCTCAAGAAAGACGAGATGAAGGGCTTTGTGGCATTACAAATAGAGATGGGACTAGACTGGCGATATAACTTCAGGGAGCATTGGTCCAATCGTGTTTTGTCCCCTGGTGGCTTTGGACAGGTTGTGCCACATGATGATAGGTACGTGCTCCTGCAAAGTGATTGCGAGCAACTGAGATTTATAAATTCTGACACTAACAATGAAGAGTTCTGGGGGTTTCCAGAAAACTAGAAGAGTGCTTGAAACCTTAAAATCTCTCCTCATTTGTTAATGACAGTGGTGATGGTTCTTAATACCGCTGTTGACTTTAAATAATAATAATAATTGTTTGCATTTATATAGCACTTCTCTCACTACTTACATGGTTGAAATATTATTCTGCTATATTTTATTAAATATATTAGTACACCATTTGGTTCAGAATATTTTTTTTCTTGTTTTCCTCCTCTAAACCTAGGTGCGTCTTATGGTCAGGTGCGTCTTATGGAGCGAAAAATACGGTAACTTCTTTTCCCTTCATTTTAATAGCCTTGTTTTTAAGGATTCAGTCCTCTGAATTTATTTCTTTCTTCATTAACTGACAGCCAAACAGGAATCATATGTGAAAAGAGCCAACAGATGACCACCTAAACTGGGATTTCAAAGTCCAACCAATCTCTTAATGACAAGCTGATTCTTGCTGTTAATTAAACCCACAGTTTAATTCCAAATGCCTGTTGCTGCTCTCATTCTGCCACAGCAGACATTTCCAAAACTGTTGATTTTTTTGTTTTTTTCCTAAGAACACTGTCAAGATGTTTTGGTGACCTGAGAGATCAACCTTACAGATACTTCACCTTTCCAAATATTATGTGGTAGGAACAGGTGAGCTGGTCATGTGGAGGCTTGTTTTTTGTCTCATTATTGTTTGCCTGCTAGTTAAGGAAAAAGTGACAACTAAGGGGTGTGGAGGATGGCCGACCGCTTATCCTGGCCAATACCCCCAAGCCGCCAGGTGGAGCTCCTCTTGCAGCATGGAAGTCCCCAGAAGACCAGCAGGGCATCATGGACAATGGAGTTTTTACGCACCGCCCTGCTGGATGCCATGGGGGCCACAAGAGGGAGCTGCAGGGAGGACCGAAGATTTCTTCGTGCCCTATGACTCGGAAGTTCGTCATAGGAAGAGCGACGGGCTTCCGGGTTGAAGAAAAGAACTTTTACCTGACCCAAGGTCCCAGACGGCGAGCTGAGCTGGGTGGAAGGGTGGCAACGCGTCTGGGAGCTGGAGGATTGGTTTATTGTATTAGTTATTGTGATTTGTATGAGTATTGTGGAGGAGAGGGTGTTTTGTACACTGTGGCTGAAGAATAAAGTCAATTTGAGGACTTTTACCTGGTGTCTGGAGTCGTGGACAGGGGTTCAAGGGAGTGAGAGCGCCCCCTATCTACCACAGGGGCCAAAGTCAAGTTACTTAAAACTAAGGCAAAAGAAGTTAATTAGCAGCAAAAACTGGTCACGGATGAAGAAGAAAACCCTCTAGGACCAGAGTTCAACACCCATGGTATTTGAAGAGGTGCTACAATGACCCTATTCTTCAGACCTGCACCTGCGTGACTACCAATCTGAAGGGTCACCTCCGTGGGACACAATGTGCCAATGATGAAGACAGCAAGTCCGCTATAGACTTAGTGATTATGTTGAAAAATATCACACTTATTTGGCCTCTTGGCAAGTGTGCTGTGGCATTGAGCTCATATAACCGGTTAACTAGAGGTTGTTTGTGTGCTCTAATTCCAGGTTTTGCCATTTTTATTTGTTTCCATAGAAGTAATTAAATACAAGCCACTACTGTCCTTAAAGTCCAATGTGAGACTGCTAAATTCTTGTCTCAAAGTGATGCTGGGTGGTATAATTTTCATCTTTCTTTCTCTATAGGCTATTTATAGTATTTATTGATGAAAAATATTTTGCAAACTGTTCCCGGAAGAACTGCTTAGTAAGTTAATCCCCCTGTTTTTTTTTATACCTTTTGAGAAGGTTTATTCTTACACCCCAGAGCTTACTGTTTACTGAGTATACAAGTAGAGAAAAGCCAAGCAAAATGACACCTTTTTTTTGGCTAACTAAAAAGATTACAATATGCAAGCTTTCGAGGCAACTCAGGCCCTTTTTCAGGCTTGCATATTGTAATCTTTTTAGTTAGGCAAAAAAAAAAGGTGTCATTTTGCTTGGCTTTTCTCTACATTCATAATGGCTAACACGGTACAACACCCTTGTACTGAGTATACAAGGAAATGGGGGAGAATGAAGTGAACCAGCCTCCCAGTCTGCAAGTACTATCTTCTCTATTCTGCTTATCATTGTTCAGATCTGTGGCTAGTGTTTGCTACTTCAGTGCATCAGATGACACTTTAAAGTTCAAATCATTCTTTACGCAGCTTACAGTTAAACTCAAAATAAGAATCATGTCAAGAAGTATAAACACATAACTCCTGCCCTTACGTCCTTGCACTGGCTCTCAGTTAAGCTTAGGGTGGATTTCAAAATTCTCCTTCTTATATCTAAAGCCGGGAACAGCCAAGGCCCCGTTTACCAATCTGAACTTATCATTACCTACAAACCAGAGGGTGCACTAAGGTCTCAAGAGGTTTACCAGCGACACCAAAGATAAAATAAAATAATAAAATAATAGTGGGAGGCTGAGCTTCTACTTACAGGGCCCCAAAGCTGTGAAATGATCTGCTTGCTTATATAAGAGATGTTCATTTAGTCTCAGCTGTGAAATCCAAGCTGTAGACTCACTACCTTAGTACAACATGGGCATGCAGCTGGGCATACTGCATCTCTGTTTGTTAGGCATTTACAGAAATCCCTCCTCGATCACGGGGGTTGCGTTCCACATCGCCCCAAGCGATAGGTGAAAATCCGCGAAGTAGAAACCATATGTTTGTATGGTTATTTTTATATATTTTAAGCCCTTATAAACTCTCCCACACTGTTTATAAATATTCCCTGCACAGTTATACAGCATAAACCCTTTGTATTCTCTTAGATATTAGGTAAGATTCAATGACATTATGTATGTAAACACACTGTTTATATACAGTAAAACCTAAATATTATTTTAAAGATATCGAGTGTCTCCAATATCACATATGTTACAGCCATTACAATAGACAGGCCACCAGCAATAAATACGTACAATGTAAAAAAAATTGTATACCGTAAATGTGTGTACAGTGACACTAAACGTACGTACATGTACTAAGCACTGTGTGTACAAAATTAATTATGGTTAGTCACCAACAATGACAAGATCACTTGTCCGATAACAATGAGTTTAATTTTACTGCACAACAAAGGAGAGCGTTATGGCCCTTCTAAAGGAGCCTCTTCAGGCAACTGTATATCACCGCCATTGTTCTTTTTCCGGCAGACTTCAATCCAAATCCCTAAAGCAAATTCCATCCAGACTACTGCCTTATTACATCCACTTACAACTCATCTTGCACCCTGGTTAAAAGGACACTGTGGCCGTAGATCTTATATTCCTTTCCTACTTTTTAAATAAAAAGAATCATAGCCTCATTGAAGCAGTAGCAGATCGTTTTGAAGCCATAATGAAGGGCTTGACTATGCACAAAAGTGAACTCTTTACACAGCGAAACACGTTGATGCTGAATGAGCGAGACGAGAGTTCCTGGTTAACACTGCATTCAGCACACAGGAACTTAACTGCGTGCTCTGATTGGTTAGCTTCTCAGTCATCCGCCAATAGCGTCCCTTGTATGAAATCAACTGGGCAAACCAACTGAGGAAGCATGCACAGGAAGTAAAAAGACCCATTTGTCTGCAGAACCCGCACAGCAGCAAAAAATCCGCATTATATATTTAGTTATGCTTACATATAAAATCCGTGATAGAGTGAAGCCGCGAAAGTCGAAGCGCAATATAGCGGGGGATTACTGTATACAAAAATAGAAGTAACAAAATAACTGTAAACCATTACATTTTGATGCTTCATTTTAGTGGTCTCACTTATTGCTGATGAAGCACTTATTACTTAAGTGACATTTTGATACTTCATTTTAGTGGTCTCGCGTGTTAAGGTTCCCCACCCTTAATTGTTTGTTTCAATCTTAAACTGCTGCATTTACTGTGTTTTAATGGCTTTTTATTTGCAATAAGATGCAAATGACAAAGCAGCCAGCAGTTCTCCATCTAACTTGTTTCCACATCTGAGTGTGTTCATCGTGCTCTGTTTGATTTAATAGAGCACTTAATAGAAAATCTGACAGACTGAAAATGATGTGTTTTAGGCTTCAAACCATTTGGATGATATCCTTGGTAAGGAAAAAATCTACGATATTAGAACCTTACACTGCAGGCTAACAAGCCATAAAATTAAATAAGGTCTACAACTGGCAAGAGATTGGTTTCTAATTAAGCAATTGGGTTGGAATGAAAACCTGTAGCCACTGCAGCTCTCCAGGACTGACATTGCCCTCCCCTGATCTAGTGTATTTATTTATTTTAATTTTAGGTGGGGCATTGGCCTTGCATCCTCTGTAGACCAGCCACCACTCCTTGTGATACACATATGGACTGATCAGCAAATACCAGCTTGTGTTTGTCAGTTGTTGGATACCAGGTATCTACAAGTACATGGAGCACTGGACTAGTAACTATGACTTGCAAACATAAAATTAAAAACTGAGACCCATTCAAACACTAAGGAATACATCTCGTTATAACATTGAAACATACTAATTTGTACAAAAAATGAAATAATACACAACACTAAAACAGCCCTACGGTGGGTTGGCGCCCTGCCCGGGGTTTGTTCCTGCCTTGCACCCTGTGCTGGCTGGGATTGGCTCCAGCAGACCCCCGTGACCCTGTAGTTAGGATTGGACAATGACTGACTGACAACACTTAAACAAAATACAAACATACTACAAATTGTAGCACTTGAAATTAATTCTGTTAATAAAAAATAATTCAATTGCACCATTCTGATGCAGGTCGCTCAGAGAACACCTCTGGGTGTTGCCTAGCTTCCTGCAACCCATCACCACAGTGAAGTATGATGTGGTTTCCGGAGACCACATTCTGTGTAGACCCCTCTCAGCATGGCTCCCACATCATAGGCCACAGACTGTGCATGCATCACACAAGACTCTCTTGTATCTGACTGTTCTGCATGATGTTATGAATAATAGAAGCATTAATTTTAAGTAACTTTTTATTTTAAAGAAAATAGGATGTGCAAAAAATATTGCTGAAGAAAATAATGTTTGTAACAAGCATGGTGGGATAGATTTTTACTTAGAAAGGTGGGCTTTGTTGCAAGTTGTGAATGTGACGTTCACTAGCTCTTAGCAGTGCACAGACATGCTTAACCACTACATGTGGCCACAAATTTCAGTAACCGTCTACTCTTGTATTTAGAGGACACTGGGGTTTGGCGTGTATTTAAAGAAGAAGTGAATCGTCTATTTCTCAAACTACATATTCTGATGTACTGAGCTGAGAGAGATTACCATTAGGACAGTGGAGTAATGGCAGTCATATGTGAATAATAACTTATAAAGCAGTCATTTCAAGCAGCAATAGCCATTTGCCACATTAGAAATGTCTTGATTATATTGATTAGATTTTTCAATCAATATAATAGCAGCTAGATAAAAAAAAAGTATAAATTTCTACCAATAATATAAAAATGTCTGAGTAAAGTCAAACATCTGAATGTCAGTGTCTGTCTGTATATCCACCTAAATAAAAGGGCAAGCATCTGTGTTTCTGTGTATCCATCTGGTTGCTATGTCTTTCATTTCAACAGATGATGCAGCACAAACATTAATGCTGCTTTTACGAATCCCACACCAAATTTCATAAAACAGAGATATATACATAGCATTTTCATTCAAACAGATGGTTCATGACAAACATTTACAGTAATAAAATGCCTTGCACTGTCCGCTCTAACAGATGGTGCATCACAAGCATTAACACTGCTTGGTGAGGCCAGTAGGTGGTACTTACCCTGTGGTCTGTGTGTGGATCCCAATGCCCCAGTGCAGTTATGGGGACACTGTGCTGTAAATATGGTGCAGTATTAGTAGAATGCCTAGAGTGGTCTGGGCAGTCTAATTGTCTGGAATCCCTACAGATTTAATTTTTTTCTCCAGCCGTCTGGAGTTTTTTTTTTTTGTTTGTTTTTTCTGTCCACCCTGGCCATTGGACCTTACTCTTATTCTATGTTAATTAATGTTGACTTATTTTATTTTCTTACTGTGTCTTTTATTTTTTCTTTTCTTCATTATGTAAAGCACTTTGAGCTACTTTTTGTATGAAAATGTGCTATATAAATAAATGTTGTTGTAGTTCTTTGCTTGAGACATAAAACCGAGGCCCTGACTCTCTAATAGTCATTAAATATCCTGGGGAATCTTTAGAAATATGAGGGGTTAATCCCAATGTCCTGACTAAATTTGCTCATCACAGTATCGTCCATCCTGGCTCCCTAATCATCCCGGTCCCTCTAACTCTCCTAATAGTTAACATGTGGCAAGTTTACTGGTACAATAATGGCTGCCGTGTGTGTATGTGTGTATACACACACACACACATACATTCCATTTCTCATTCCAACAGATGCCGCATGACAAACATTTGTAGTAATAAAATGCATTGCATTTCTCATTTCAACAAATAGCACATCACAAATATTAACACTACTTTTATGAATCCCATACCAAATGACATAACAGAGATATATCCATTGCATTTGTCATTCCAACAGATGCCGTACCACACTCATTTGTAGCAATAAAATTCACTGCATTTGTCATTCTAAACGATGGTACATCACAAACATTAACACTACTTTTATGAATCCCATACTAAATGGCATAACAATGATATATGCATTGCATTTACATTCCAACACATGGTACATCACACAAATTTGTGGTTATTCATTTTATGACTACAAATATCTGTTATGCCTCTGTTGGAACGACACATGCAATGTATTTTAATACAACATGCATTACAAACCACACTTCAATAGATGGTGCACTATAAATGTTACCACTGACGTCTACGTTGAATATAGAGATTTCAACGCGTATAAAATATCTTGGGATGGTATTGTCTACAAAAATGCTCTATATGTCTTTTTTTTTTCTTTAAAGTGTCATCTGATGCACTGAAGTAGCAAACACTAACCACAGATCTGAACAATGATAAGCAGAATAGAGAAGATAGTACTTGAAGACTGGGAGGCTGGTTCACTGCATTCTCCCCCATTTCCTCGTATACTCAGTACTAGGGTGTTGTACCGTGTTAGCCATTATGAATGTAGAGAAAAGCCAAGCAAAATGACACCTTTTATTGGCTAACTAAAAAGATTACAATATGCAAGCCTGAAGAAGGGGCTTGAGTTGCCTCGAAAGCTTGCATATTGTAATCTTTTTAGTTAGCCAATAAAAGGTGTCATTTTGCTTGGCTTTTCTCTACTTGTATACTCAGTAAACAGTAAGCTCTGGGGTGTAAGTATAAACCTTCTCAAAAGGTATAAAAAAACCAGGGGGATTAACTTACTAAGCAGTTCTTCCGGGAACAGTTTGCAAAATATTTTTCATCAATAAATACTATAAATAGCCTATAGAGAAAGAAAGATGAAAATTATACCACCCAGCATCACTTTGAGACAAGAATTTAGCAGTCTCACATTGGACTTTAAGGACAGTAGTGGCTTGTATTTAATTACTTCTATGGAAACAAATAAAAATGGCAAAACCTGGAATTCGAGCACACAAACAACCTCTAGTTAACCGGTTATATGAGCTCAGTGCCACAGCACACTTGCCAAGAGGCATGGCAGCTTTGTGGGCACTCCCAGGTGACATCCACATGTACCATAACAAGGTTTTTTTTTTACTCCCTCACTCAGGAAGTGCTACAGTCTGGACAAGAGAAGAAAATCGCGTCATTAATTTTATTGAAAGTACATGCATTGAGCTGATGATTCAGCACAAGCTCAACATTTCTTTCACTTTGCTGAACCTTGCAACAGCACTGAGACTCATACGCTCTGCTCACAGTAGATAAAACAAGGGTCATCCGCCTTGAGACAGTTATAGCAGCTCTGTCCAGCGAAACGTTTGCCCCAGATGGGCAGAAAATGTTGTACAACTGGTAAAAAAAAAAAAAAAAATTGAAATGAAGAAGCACCCTAAAAGTGGTTGTAAATCATGCGATAACATTAGAGAAGTTGTGATGAGAACAGGCCACTGAGCTCAACAAGCCGGTCAGGTCAGGTGAGGAAGCATGCACGGGTACAGCGTGTTGCTGCACCCAACACATGACGAAACTGCTCAGGATCCCAGATGGCAAAGGCAAGTCCAGTCCCACGCTCTGGAAATTATCATCTCTCAGCCACAGCAAAGTATTATTTTTGGCGTCCCCTTGGCCTGGTCCAACCACTCATGTCCTCAGCAATTAGGATCCTCCAAGCCAGATTACCCTTGAGGAATTGCGCCACATGGCCGTAGTGTTGTAACCGACACTCCCTCACAATTCAGGTAGGTAGTGTGCCTCATTTGAGACTCCATGAGCAGTAGCTCATTCGACACAAAGTCAAACCAACGGTACCCAAGGATTCTCCGAAGAGACACAGTACCAAAGTAGTCCACTTTTCGTCTCAGGTCACAGAACAGCGTCCATGTCTCGCAGTCATATAGTAAGACAGGAAGAGCCTCTTAAATCGCCTATGAATAAAAAACAAAAAAAAATAAAAAATACTACAGCTCAGTACTTAAACAGTGCCTTAATTGTCATGAAGACTTCAAATAACCCATATTCAGTGCAGCACCCAACCAGTCCTTTGGCTAGTATGACAGTTCTGCAAAGAGCCACAGGCAAACTTCCACAATGGATATAACTAAATAAAATGAACGCAATAAGAGTCTATTTAAGGCCATCTTGCTGACAAAATCAACGTCTCCCCCTGCCAGTCATTCCAATTTCACTACACTGAGTGAAGAGACTGAGTGAGGAGACAAGTGACAGACAGCAGCTACTTGTATTTAACATGGTGGTGCAGTCCAAATTCTGTTTTCTTTCATCAGCCTTAATTGGAACGCCAGCGGCAGCCAGATGGTCAAGTTATTGCATGTTTTTTTCCTTTCCCTTTTCTGCAATCTGGTCTGCATGTCCTCAATCGACATCTCTCTGCACTGTCTAGGGAACCTTCCACCACATCAACATTCCAGCAGCATTTCCAATGTATATCTCATCACCATCGGCTGAAAAAGTAAAAAAAGTGTGGGCAGGAGGGCCGTCACATTACTGGCTTAAGCTTATTGACAAACTCCATGGCCGTCTCCACCTTAAACCTTTTCACAGCAAAGACCAGGCAAAGAAAAAGAGCTTCACATTTTACTGTTTGAATTTTACCAGATCTCTAGATTCAAAATGAATTTGAGTAAGAGTGTACTCTTCCACATTAACGCTCTGCTGTGTCACATCAAATTAAATCACATTCTGTTCATTGTCTAAGAATAGTGGAAATTACAGGTACACGTAAATGTAAAAATGTACTGCCTTGAAATCTTTAAGTACAAAGCATAAAAACAATAAGGAACTACTTAGAATAATCCATCCAAAAATAATGAATGGATGGTTATTTATTCAATGTAGTATGCAGTGATGGCACATAAAAAAATTATTACTTCACATTTTATGCAGAACAGAGATGACATGTTATAGTAGCCAATGGTGACGATGTGAAAAATGTCCATGGGGAAAAAAGGAGAAAAAAAAAAAAATCTTGCATTACTCACATCATAGAGTTACAATGTCAGTTATCCACATGTAATATTGTTAAAACACTGTGGCGGACAGCCAGGGCCCTTGCCTGGCCGGAATGCCCCTGTAAAGGAAGGACCGGGAAAGAGGGCATTTTTAGGGCAATACCTCGCCCGGAACACGAGAGAGCAACCCCCCTGACTCACAGCAGGGTAAGGGGTTTGGACCTTAGAAGTTCAACCCTATAAAACCATTTTACAGTCCCTCCCTTTCAAAGATCCAAGATTACATTGGGAAAAGGATCTCTCGCTTAACATCTCAGAAAAGGAGTGGAATGTAACAATGTAGAGAATTCACAAGAGCTCCATATGTGCAAAGCATACACTTATTCAACATAAAATTATATATCAAGCACATCTGTCTCGCTTAAAATTGTCCAAAATGTTTCCAGGGCCAGATCCATTCTGCGAACGCTGCAATCAAGATCCAGCCTCACTGGGTCACATGTTTTGTGCCTGCACCAAATTAACATCACTATGGAGCAAAACCTTTAAATGCCTTTCGGACAGCCTTGGTGTCACAATCCCTCCTAATCCATTAAGAGCTGTGTGTGGTGGGCTCACAGACAGGCATAAAATGGAGAAGTACAAACTGTAATGGCCTTTACTACACTATTGGAACACAGACTTATCTTGCTCAACTGGAAGAATCCTAACTCTCCTCTTAAGTCAGTGGGTAACTGATGTTTTATACTATTTGAAATAAGAAAAAAATCTAATTCTCACTTAGAGGATCTATGCAGAACTTTTTCAAAACCTGGCAGGATCTCATCAATAACATTTTAGCTTTTAAGGCACTGAAGAAGCAGATTCTCTCCCCTTTTCTTTTTCTTCTCCATCTATATATATAATTCACTAAGGCAAGACAACCATGGAAAGCACGCTGGAAGGGGTGTGGATTCACTAAGCCGTCGACAAGTGAGACACCTTGTGTCATTTATATTTGTCTGTCGTAGAGGTCACATGCAGCTCCGACCCACGTTGACTGTTAATAGAGGCATGTTTCTCACCATATGCAGCGTGTAAAACTGTTTGCGAGGGGTATCCCATGGGATCCTTAAAACATTCCTTTACAACTGAGGTTAAAACACAATGAAGTGAGCAGTCTTTAAAAAACGAGTTTTCGGTGTGCACTATAGCAAACTGTTTTACACGCTACATACAGCAATTCGCATCCGCAACAAACATGCGTCTTCTTAAATGCTCCTGCACTTTGTACACACCCCCCTCCCACCGTGGTCGGGTGTCTTGGTGGATTATATATAGAAAGGCAGCCAAAAGCGCACAGAGCAATGAAAAGTCTACGTGAGTCACAGGTGCATCTGGACTGTACAAAGACGACAACGACTCGAGTGACGAGTTGGAGGTGGGCACATGAGCAGGCAGTGTATACTGAACGAGAAATCAGCAGACTAGCATGACAGAGGGAGCAGAGTGGATGTCCTTCTCCTCTCCTCCCGTTCCACCCTGAGCGCCGCACGGACGATTGTGTGTTGGTTCGTTCTGTGCATTGGTTAAAACCCAATGAAGGAAGCAGTCTTTAAAAACCAATAAGCCCTGTGCCTCTGTTTCATTACCGTCTCACCTGCTTCACCAATGCAGGCCCGCAACAAGCGATCCGGCGTCATTCCCATGACCCGCGGGCAGCCAACCGGGTAACCAAAGTCTTTGGGTTCAGGGGGGAGTATGGTTACAAAGCTGAAACTTAAAGGAATTGATGGAAGGGCACCACCAGGTGTGGAGCCTTTCGCTTCATTTGACTCAACACAGGAAACCTCACCCGGCCCGGACAGGATTAACAGATTGATTGCTCTTTCTCGATTCTGTGGGTGGTGGTGGCAGTTCTTAGTTGGTGGAGCGATTTGGCTGGTTATTTCCAAAGCGACGAGACTCCCGCCTGCTAAATAGTTACACGACCCAACAGCGGTTGACGTCCAAATTCTTAGAGGGACAAATGGCTTTCAGCCACATGAGATTGAGCATTAACAGGTCTGTGATGCACTTGTATGTCCGGTACTGCACATGTGCTACACTGAATGGATCAACGTGTGTCTACCCGGCACAGGGAGGCGTGGGTAAGCCGTTGAACCCAATTCGTGATGGAGACCGTGGCTTCCAATTGTTCCCCATGAACGAGAAATTCCCAGTACATGCGGGTCATACGCTCGCACTGATTACGTCCCTACCCTTTGTAAAGCCCCCCATGGTCGGGTGACTTGGTGGATTATATATAAAAAAGCAGCCGGAACCGCAAAGAACAATGAAAAATCAATGTGGAAACCGACTGAGGCGGTGTTTGGAAAATTAACAGTCAACGTGACTCACAGGTGCGTGTGGACTGTACACAGACGAAAGCGACTCAGGTAGGGAGTCGGGGCGGGAACATAAGCGGGCAGTGCGTACTAAACGAGCGCCGTTCAACCCCGTCCTTCGGCGCTCCTCCGGTTTTCAGTCACGGACAATTGTATGTTGGTTCGTAGCGTGCATTGTTGCAATGTTACTTTTCTTGGTGGTTTATTAAATTACGGATTTTTCAAATGTTTATTTTTTCCTCTGTGCTTAAACATCATTTAAAAAGCGGCCTGATTATGCGGCGTATGCTACGCCGCAGGTTGGCTAGTTTATCTTTATTCACTTACTAATTCATCCATTTACTTATTTTTACTTGCTTTAAGTTTTACTCTGCTGCCCAATCTCTCTTTCTCAGGGTTGGGAGTTGATTTTGTTTTCGATCCTACATTTTGTAAAAATTGATCTATTTGTATGGAATGTTATGTGATTACAATAAAATCAATCTATACTAATAAAAAAGGCAAAGCCCTCACTCACTCACTCACTCACTCATCACTAATTCTCCAACTTCCCGTGTGGGTGGAAGGCTGAAATTTGGCAGGTTCATTCCTTACAGTTTCCTTACAAAAGTTGGGCAGGTTTTATATCGAAATTCTACGCGTAATGGTCATACCTGGAAGCTGTTTTTCTCCATTTACTGTAATGGAGATGAGCTTGAACGCCGTGGGGAGTTTCGTGTGACATCATCACGCCTCCCGTAATCACGCAGTACATAGAAAAGCAGGAAGACCTCGAAAAAGCGCTGAAGAAAACATGCATTATATAATTGAGAAGGCCGCGAAACAATAAGAAGCGGCGGTGACATATACAACCATATTCATGAGTTCTGCTACTTCGGAAACAAAGCACGATGTAAACCTACACTTTAAATTAAGTTCATAGACAGGCTGCGCTGGCGTTTGTAACTTAGTGCCTGCCCATATAAGGCCGTCCGTCAGCGGCAATCAATAGCAAACTCCACTAAATATTCACGGGTGAAGGACTGTGCTTATGGAGAGGAAGATGAGATGGCCAGGGTGGTGTTTGACACAAATTCAGCAAAACTGCGAGAGAAAGTTTTAAGTGCCAGGACTAAGGTAACATTAAATACAGCCATGGACATAGCACGAGATGGCACCAGCACAGCTGGGAACCTTCGATGCATGTACACCGAGTGGCTCACGTGAACTGGCGCGTGCACAGATAAAAGCAACAGTTCCAAAGGCTGAACAAAACCGAATTACACAATTGAAAAGGCAGCAAAAATATGAAGCGTCTGATACATACAAGCATATTCATAAATCCAGCTACTGCGAAACAAAGCACACGTTGGAAAAAGTCAATGTCCGCTAAAGGAAGACAGTGTAAAAAACCCGTGCATGCAGTGTGTCAGGTCTCAGATAAAGAAGAAGGCGAGCTGTTTATTGATGCAGTAAGAAGCGAATCGATGAATGAAACCTGTCATCTTTACAGCGATTGACAAACACGGAATGTAACTTGAACACAACACATCCTACAAATACGAACCTGATTGAAAGAAATAATGATAATCAAATCCTTGATGACAGCAACACTCAGTAACACTCACAAAACAAATACTGTATATTGACAGTCATGTTACGTTATTTTTAAAATGTTCCCTTTTCTTTTCTAGCTTTTTAACACACTACTTCTCCGCTGCGATCGCGGTATATATATATGTATATATATATCCCGATCTACATACTCGAATAATGGATACTTTATTAGCCATCAATGATTGTTTTGGTAAAGCCATACTCAGTGTATTCATTAGATGAGCGGTAAAAAGTAAGAGCGAGGGAGGATGACTTATTGAGGCATGCAGGCTGTAGTCTTGCGTCAACTCTATCTGAATTGCGCGATCACATTTGAAAAATATATCTTTTCAAGTTCTATTTAGTCCATATGTGTCAAACTCAAGGGCCACGGGCCACATCCGGCCGGCGTAATTATATCCGGCCCGAGATCATTTTATATACTGTATTATTGTTATTAATGGCCGGGTATATGAAGCGCTGGTAACACAATAAACTACAGATCCCATAATGCAGCGCTTCAGCTGCCTTGCCGAACACTTACGCGTTAATCAAGTCTAGCTTATGATGCTGCAAGTTATTGCGAAGCTAGCTCACACGATGCTGAAGAGAAAAGTTGATTCTGAAAATAGAGCCTTTAAAACCGATGGGAGGCTGAGTATATGTTTACTGAACCCGTGTGTCTCATTTGTGGAGCTAATGTGGCTGTAATTACAGAATTTAATCTAAGGCGGCACTATGAGACAAAACATCAGGGTAACCTGAAGACTGAATGCAATGCAGAAGATACAGAAAGCAGAATAATTAAATAAGAATCTGACACTTCAGCGGACGATTTTAGCCGTGCACAATCACAAAGTGATTTCAAGTGAAGCTGCTTTTATGGGAGACACAAATGCACCAGTGCACCTTGCCCCACTTTCCCTGTTGCCAAGTAATGTTAAACCAAGTCGTCACTACGGTGTTCCCAAATCGCACTTTGCTGATAAACTGGCGCACTGAGTTTGCACGGCGCTTTGGTGACTTTGAAGAACAAAAAGTCCGTCTACATGCGGCTCGAACCTTGTGCATGTTTGGTAGCACATATCTGTGTGAGAAGCTCTTCTCAGTGATAAAGACTAACAAAACAGCACACAGGAGTCGCCTCACTGATGAGCACCTGCAATCCATCCTGAGAATCTCCACAACACAGAACCTCACACCAAACAGAAACGAACTTGTTGCCAAAAAAGATGCCAGGCGTCCAGCTCTAAAATGACATATGAGCAAAGACAACTGAATGATTTGATTTGTTATTGCTGAAAGGAACACATTTTATTTATATTTCCAGGTTTTGTTATGCAGCATGTTCATATTTGAATTTGTATAATTTTGACAGGATATATTTTTATGGAGAGCAAAATCTTTTGGGATATTTAAAATCTAAGTTTATTTTTATATAAAATTACATAAGAGTAAAGAAATGTGAATGTTTGTTCTTTTAACGTTTACTTTATTTCTAACTTGTATAATTTAGACAGGATATATTTTTATGGAGAGCAAAATATAATAAGTTGTGGTTTGAGTTGATTTATTCACGAATAATATTCCTGTCTGTTTTTACCATTCCTACCAAAGATATTTCTGTCGACTAAATAAAAATTCCTTCTATTTAAAATTTAAATAGAACTTGAACAAATCGATAGTTCATAATATCCACGCAGACTTGCGTAAGAGCGGGAGTTATCCGTTTTAACAAGCAGCGTATTGCACTGATACGAAATAGCTGTGTGTGTATATATGTAGATATGTATGTATATGTATATATATGTTTATATATGTGTGTGTGTGTATGTATATATATGTGTATATGTATAGATATGTATATATATATATGTTTATGTGTGTTTAAATATATATATATATATATATGTGACAACAACACTCATCACTCACAACAGTGACAAAACAATTACATTGACAATCATGTTACGTTATTTTCTAAATGTTTCCTTTTCTTTTCATTGCTTCTTTAACACACTACTTCTCCGCTGCGAAGCGCAGGTATTTTGCTAGTAAAATAATAAAAATAAAAAAAAAAGTTCAACCCTGCTGGGGCCTGTGGCCACCACCCGGGGGCACCTGGATAGTTTCTGAGCCCTGGGTTGCAGCACTTCTGCCACACCCGGGAGTGCTGCCAGAAGATGAACTGGGAGCACTTCCAGGTTCCCTATAAAGGAGGCCACCTCACTCTATTCAAGGAGCCAGAGCCAGGAGGAGGAAGACGAAAGCCTGCTGGGAGAGGAGTAGAGGCGGCAGACTGAGAGAGAGAGGGAGAGACAGAAGAAAGGACTGTCACTGTGCTTGTGTACTGTGCTCTGTAGTGGAGAGCGAAGGGAAAGCACTGCCCCACTTAAAATGTGTGCGCTGGACAATATTTGTTTCTGTCTGTCTGTGTCGGGATTAAGGCGGCTATACACACTTGGGTTCCACAACAGATACTTCTGGACAAATCAGTGGGCATCATAAACAAGAAACCCAAGTCACATGGTTGGGATTGAAGCCAAATTCACTGGTCAAGAGTCTTACCTTCAGTTCACAAACTCAACCCCACATGACTTGCATTTCCTTTTTATGACGTGAGCCGATTTTTCCACAAGTATCTGTTTTACAATATTTTGACAATAAAATGCACGTGTCATGCATATTGTGAACAAACAACTAGATAAACGGCATGCACATTGCGGCTGCCCCTATCACTTAAGACAGCATCTGACTGGTTTGTTTTAGTTGGGGTGAGTTTTGAGTTCTGTGTGTGCATGAGCAAAGAACCAATGAGTGCTGGCCCAGAAGGATGAGGGGAGCTCAAAAAGTCCATTTACTTTAATAGAAATAAAACAGACAACCCCACAATGTGTTTTTCCCTCAGAAACCTTATTCATTCTCCACATCTCCATATAATCACTGCCAACCTTGATGCAGATTTGCAATCTGTGGATCGGTTTTCCAAAACACCCTCAAAAAATCATCTTCTTTAAAGGCGTTGCCAGCTTTTCACACATTGCCTTGATCGCATCTTCTCGAACCTCATTGCACTTTCCATGCATGTTGACCTTGGTTTTGGGGAAGAGTCAAAAATCACAAAAAACCAGGCCAGGTGAGAGACCTGAAAGGCTGATCCCAAAAGGCTCCAATGAAGAGGGCGGTCTTGGTGGTTCGATATGCTGGAGCGCTGTTGTTGTGAAGTAACCAGTCGCTAAAAGTACACTTGGGGAGAATTCTCTTGGGATTTTGGAAAACTTCAGCTAAACGTTTCTTTGCGTCCACAACTGTAGACAGTGAAAAAACACTTGTGAACAGTTGTCTGAGTCAAGACTTCTTACTTCTTAAAGCTTTTTGCTACCGATAAACCACAATGAAATTGTGGTACAGCATGAGGCTCTGGTTTGTTCTCATCAAGAGAAATTCACTTGCAGGCAGACATCTCGCTCATGTCTACCTTCATTTCTCATCTCCATGAAGACCTAAGAACCTGAAGTTTGTTTTTGCAAAGAGTTGAATAAGATTACTGGAGAAAAGAAAAGAAAACAAATCAACCACAGGTAACAAAATCAAAAGTCCATTTGAGTTATGGCTCACTTCTGTGATCGCCTGTCCTGTGGTCAGACATCCCCATTGACTCAATCAGACTGGTTTGCAAGTCACCCCTACAAAAACAGGTTTGATTTCATCTAAGTTTGTACAGGTGGGCTCTGTGCGAGTGACAGCTAACAACCAAAGAGTGATCACCCGGTTAACATATGCAAAGCAGCTAAAACGAATAAGGAACACAAATGTTTTGGACCTGCCAAACAGAAGAGAGGCCCACCAGTCTTGTGTATTATGTACCATGACAGAATAGAAAAAAAGGAAAAACAAAACAAAAAATAAAAGGGTTTGGCTCGGCGGCTGATAATGTGGTTCAACTCGCTGTACCTGGGCGCCTTTGCATGGTCAGCAGCTCTGTCAGGGAGCACGTTATGAACTGTCAGGAAAAGGGACAAACACACAATTCTGTGGAAATGTGTAACTGTACCGGAAAATCATCAGTTATCTAATTTTCTAGTCATGTAATCTGACATCCTTAGACATGGGATCAGCAACTACATTCATCAAGTTTGACATCTCCTCTGACTAGTAGTCACGTATTGTGCCATCAGTTTAAGTGATACTCTTATGAGCAGTAGGATGATGTAGTGGTTACTACTCCTGTTGTATAACAAGCTCTAGAGCCCTGGGTACAAAGCCAAACCTGATCACTATTTGCGTGGACTATACCAGTTGTCCCTCAAACGCACACCCCAATGAAGGATGGCACGAGATGGACTGGTGGCTCTAAATCGGCTTGCTGTGAATGAGTATGACAGAATGTGCCATGTCATGGGCTGACACTTTCCCCAGATTTCATACATTTTGTTCGGTTCTACCAGGATAGACTCAAGTCCTCTGCAACTTCTTCTTTTTTCGGCTGCTCCCATTAGGGTTTGCCGCAGCAGATCATTTTTTTCCATATCTTTCTGTCCTCTGCATCTTGTTCTGTCACACCCACCACCTGCATGTCCTCTCTCACCACATCCATAAACCTTCTCTTAGGCCTTCTTCTTTTCCTTTTTCCTGGACGCTCTATCCTTAGCATATTTCTCCCAATATACTCAGTATCTCTTCTCTGCACATGTCCAAACCAGCGCAATCTCGCCTCTCTGACTTTGTTACCCAACCGTCCAACCTGAGCTGACTCTCTAATGTCCTCATTTCTAATCCTATCCATCCTCGTCACACCAAATGCAAATCTTAGCATCTTTAACTCTGCTACGTCCAGCTCTGTCTCCTGCTTTCTGGTCAGTGCCACCATTTCCAACCCATATAACATTGCTGGTCTCACTACTGTCCTGTAGACCTTCCCTTTTACTCTTGCTGGTATCCGTCTGTCACAATTTACTCCTGACACTCTTCGTCTCCCATTCCACCCTGTCTGCACTCTCTTTTTCACAACATATTCAAATATGTATGAATCAATGAATCACAATTTGATCTGATATCACCATAAGGAAAACTGGGTTCTTTCTGCATCATTGTGGGTTTCCTCCAAGTGCTCTGATTTCCCCACAAAGTCCAAACACATGGAGTTCAGATGAATTAGAGACACTGAATTGTCCCTAGTGTGCGAGTTCGCCCTGTGATGGACTGGCACCATGTCAAGGGATTGTTCCCGACTTGTGCCCTATGTTAGCTCGGACAGACCCCAGCCAAAAACACAACCTTGCTCAGGATTAAGTGAGCTTAGAAGATGGCATGGTATGTAAAGTAGACAAGCCCCAACTTCACAGGACATAATAATTTCAATATTTCTACACATGTACAGATCCATCCATCCATCCATTTTCTAACCCGCTGAATCCAAATACAGGGTCACGGGGGTCTGCAGGAGCCAATCCCAGCCAACACAGGGCACAAGGCAGGAACCAATCCTGGGCAGGGTGCCAACCCACCGCAGCACATGTACAGAACACATTGAAATTCTAATTTGCATGTGCTTATCAACATCACTTCATCTGCAGTGAATGAAAGGAACAGCTTTCTTTTTGGATGCAAGTAATGTCTCAAGTGCCTTTAACGCTTCAACATGCAACGGTAATTTCAATGTTTCTAAATGCAAGCGCTGGCAGGTGAAGTGACTCGCGACTCCCTGTGGGTCACACAGGAAAAAAGTGAAGCAGAGTGGAGCAGAACCTGCAATTTATGTCATTTTGCATAACATCCTTCCACAGCAATCATCACTCCAAGGGGCTTTTCCAAGTTCAATAAAGAAAATGTGAGCAATGCCAGGTCAAGCAATCCATTGTGGGTTAACTCAGGGAGTCAGTGGAGAATGCTGAACCTGTAATTTTCTAATTGTACATCGTGACTTTCCATAGTGAATGCCACCCTTGAAGAATGCTACAAAAGAATACCTGAATCCATTTAAGTCAAAATACAGAGCCAACCAGTCTGCGATAATGATGACAATGATCCAATGAATTTGGGTCTAAGCTTTATTTACCAACACCTTGATAAGCCACACGTGAGGGTCCTGTTACTGTTAGTGGACTTCACCTCTGCTTTCCATGATATCATCCCTCACTCAATTCAACCCGTCATTGGATTACAGGCTTTCTTACAGATAGGAAACAGTATGTGCTGTTAGGGCTGTTCGATATAACGATATATATCGGATGACAATATGAAAACGTCTATCGCTGCACATTACGCTATCGTTTGTTTCGTGGTGTCGCAAAATAGACTGTTTACGGCAATATTTTTTTCATTGTTTTGATGGCCACCACGTGGATGCAGACACACTAGCATGGCTGATGAAGACGAGGCAACACCAGGTAGCTCCACACAGAAGGACCTTGTTCCTAAACAAGGGGCTACCTCTGTAGTATGGAGATGGTTTGGATTTGAAGAGTCTGACACGGACCAGAAAACGGTACTGTGCAAATTATGCTGCAAACTGATCGCTACCACAGACTCCAACACGACAAACCTCTTCTACCACTTCCGCAAAAAGCACGTGAGCGAGCATGCAGAGAGTTTACAACTGAGAGGCAGGCCACGTAGGATATTACAGTTGTAAAGGTACTATTTAAACGAGCATGTTAAAAGCTTGGAAGATTAATTGCTACCAAAACAATTTGCTTAAGGCATAATTTTCCCTGCAGCGTTTGCTGTCAGCGTTAATCTTGTTAAAATTACATTTACGCCACAACTGCATTAACACGGCAAATCTCCGTTAACGAGTTACAGCGGATGCCCGTGCTTGGGGCTGGGCGGCATCAACACATTAGCGCCGTCCAGTCTCACGCGCGGGCAATCAGCTGTAACTCATTAACGGAGATTTCCACCTCGATATGCAAATTAACATTTTACTAGAATGTAGCCTAAAAATATTATATTTAATATTATATATTTAATATATTTTTGTCGTAAGCCTTATTGCTGCTACAGTTTGAAGTACAATGTTTACATTTGGTTTTGACAGTTAATGTTAGACTTGTATTTATTTTGTTTAAAGGGTTTATTGGCCTTATATAGTTTAGTTGTTAGTGCTTTGATCCTTTTATATTTAATATATGTTGTGAGAGTTACTGCTGCTACAGTTCACATTTTGTTTATGTCAGGCATTTTATATAGCAGTATTTTATATTGGGCCTTTAGTAATTTGTTTTTGAAAAGTGTTTTATATTTGATACATTAACATTTTATGTTTACATTCTAAGTCAAACATTTGCTCAAATGTTCTAAATAAAAGAACAGAAATAATTACAAGTGGAGTACTCCTCATTTTTGATTTTTTTAATTTAAATGAAAAAAAAGGAGTGGTGATTATATAAACTATTCACTGAATACAAAGAAAATGTACTATATCGTGATATCGGGATATGAAATGAAATATTGGGATATAAGATTTTGGTCATATCGCACAGCCCTATGTGCTGTTGGACAAGGACATGTGTGACCCTTTAGCACTGGTGCACCTCAGGACTGCGTCCGTCCCCACTACTCTACTCGGTATATGCAAAGAACTGTACCGCTGGTGATTCTTCTGTCAAACGTCTTAAATTTGTGGCTTCATTTCACAAAACGATAAGTCCACATACAGAGAAACGGCAGAACATCTGAAAGTATGGCGCAGTGACAATTTGGACAAATCTATGGAGATGACCACAGTTTTTAGGAAGCAGACACCAGCTCACCTATCACTTGCTCTAAATGGCTTAGCCATTGTAACAGCAGAGTTGTTTAAAGGTTTTAACACACTTAAAGTCAATTTGCTTTGTTCTGAATCAGGGGATGATCCATTACTTTGCTTCACTTTGCAAACTTTCAAGTGAACTAAACATATCTATAAACATTTCATGGCTTTGACATGGACTTTTTTCACTGGGCACAAACGGTTTAATTTAATTTTTTTCCCCACCCAAGTAAAGACCACAACAGTTGTATTTGCTCATCGCTGTATTCAGCAGTAACACATTACTTTAGGCTTTGCAAAAATGCATCTATTACTCATTTACTTTTATATAACCAGACTTCTTTTGGTCTTCGTAAGATCTATTAAAACATCAGCAGATGGGTTAGTCATCTCTGTGTAGTGCAGCATATTGACATGATGGAAATATTATTTATCAATATAAAGGATTCCCAGGTCTAATACTAAACGCTGTATTGTCATATCAACAGAAAGGCGTCTCAGCTGAGCCACCTCACAGCACTCCAGAGTGATGTTTTGTTAGTAGGTCACATTGCAGGGATGAATAAACACTTTATTGTCGCTTTCTAAATGTTATTAAGACCCAAAGAAGTGAATGTTCAGTTCTTGATACATACTAGAACATACACCTGGTGGAATGGATCGTTGACTATTTACAGACAGACCTCAGTATGTGCGTCTCGGGAACTGCAGGTCTGACATTGTGGTCAGCAACACAGGAGCGCCGCAGGGGACTGTACTTTCTCTGGTCCTGTTCAGCCTATATACATCAGACTTCCAATACGATTCGGAGTCCTGCTACGTGCAAAAGTTCACTGATGACACTGCTATTGTGGGCTGCATCAGGAGTGGGCAGGACAAGAAGTATAGGAAGCTAATCAAAGACTTTTTTAAATGGTGCGACTGAAACCACTTACACCTGAACACCAGCAAGGACTTTAGGAGGCCCAGGCCCCTCATGGACCCCGTGATCATCAGAGGAGACTGTGTGCAGAGTAGCGATGTGTCGTTCGCGAACGAGCCGGCTCTAAGAGCCGATGCTTTAAAGCGAACGAGAGGAGCCGATGCCCATCGAGAAGAGCGAGCTTCAGCCGCTCCTGCTCAGCTCTGCTGAAAATCCATTCAGCAGGGGCGGGACTATATTTATATGGGCACACAGAACATTGGCTCATAATGCCGGCTCGTTCACAAACGACACATCGGGAATAGGATCGTACCACTATGTGAAGGAAGGAAGGGGGACAGAGAGGATCATACCATTATGTGAAGGAAGGAAGGGGGACAGACGCTCCGAAGACAGCAAGTGTTGGTACAGGCCAGGTACACAGAGCAACACTGTCGCTCTGTGTACCTGTTGCTACAACAGACGAGGAGCCAGATTTAAATGCAAGCGCATCGTGAAGAAAAAAAGAAGAGTGAAGAAATGAGTGATACTGGGAACTGCAAAGCTAAGTGCAGAATTTGTAATATGAAAATATCCGTTAGAGCAGGGTCAACAACAAACCTGCACAGACATATAAGAACCTCCCACCCATCCGTGCCCTCTCTCCTGCCATCCACTGACCCGGGAAAAGAGCCAAGTACTCCTGCTACAGTGCTGGTAGGAAGACTTTGCATTGTCCTACTTCGCTCCCCTCAGAAAGAGTCTTCTCAAAAACAGGACAAATAATCACAGAGAGGAGAAATTACATCAGCCCATCTAATCTGAGGCATCTGGCATTTCTGAATGCCAACCTGGCCTAAAAACTTTTATTCAAAGAGTCATAGTGTTGTATTGTTGCCGAGTTTGGCCTTTATTTAATTTGTTTGCTGTGGTTTTGTGTTAAGTTGTTAATTTAAAGCTTTTATTAAAAGGTTAAACAATAGTAACTGTGTATTTTTTGTAATGAAAAAATGTATAAAAATACGTAATGGCTGAAAACAATAAATAAGAAATTTCTTATACAAAAACCATAATTGCTTAATTAGGCTAAAATATAAGCATCCAAGTAATACTAAACGAAGAGCCATTCGGGAGCCGTAAGAGCCGGCTCTTTAAAAGGGAGCCGATCCAAAAGAGCCGAAGCTTTGAAAAGAGCCGGAGTTCCCATCACTAGTGCAGAGGGTACAGACCTATAAATATCTGGGAGTGCAGCTGGATGATAAATTGGACTGGACTACCTATACTGATGCTCTGTGTAAGAAAGGTCATAGCCGTCTATACTTCCTTACATGGTTGTTGTCCTTCATCATCTACAATATAATGCTGCAAATGGTTTATCAGACGGTTGTGGCGAGTGCCCTCTTCTACGTGGTGGTGTGCTGGGGAGGCAGCATAACGAAGGACTCCTCACACCTGGACAAACTTGTGGGGAAGGCAGGCTCTATTGTAGGAATGAAGCTGGACAGTTTAACATCTGTAGCAGAGCGACAGGCGCTGAGCAAGCTCCTGTCAATCATGGAGAATCCACTGCATCCACTGAACATGATCATCTCCAGGCAAAGGAGCAGCTTCAGCGACAGACTGCGGTCACCGTCCTGCTCCACTGACAGACTGAGGAGATCGTTCCTCCCCCACACTATCCGACTCTTTAAATTCCACCCGGGGGGGTAAACGCTAACATTATTCAAAGTTATTGTATGTTTTCACCTGCATTTTTATTAGTCTTTAATTTAATATTGTTTTTTTGTATCAGTATGCTGCTGCTGGAGTATGTGAATTTCCCCTTGGGATTAATAAAGTATCTATCTAGTAAATGATAGATGCATTTTTGCAGTACCTGAACTAAAGCGGTTCCCATTTAGGAAAATGTTGTTTATTTACCAAACACAGCTCTGTGAGCAAAACGCTGATCGTTGAACAACTGGAAGACTACTTGAAAATGATGCGCCTATGCATGGCATGAACTGGACAAGTTTAAAATAGTCAAAGCCAAGCTCTGCTGAAGGTACAAACCGATGTGTTTCAGTTTTACAACAGTCGACATATCAGGAGAGTTTCATTTAAATGTATGATGTTGTGTTTTTACTCTCCGGTAGCCACCATATTTACGTGACCTCAATTTAGATTATCTCAAATCATCTACTGCCTTAATTCTTGTAAAATATGTTAATACCGTATATACTCGCATTTAAGTTCTTAAGTCGGGGCTTGATTTTAACATATCATTTCTGGTATTCTATAATGTCAGTCGTTTAATTCGAATGTGGAAAACGCTATTGGTCCAAGAGATTATGATATGCTAACACCCACCTGAGAGAGTAACCACAGGACCACACGGTAATACCTGAACTAATCCAAAGCAACATTTGCACTGTTTTGTCTTTTTTGTATTTCACACCCTCATACACGTTTATCATAAGAGCCTCCCTTACCTACGATGGAGAGTTCAATCAGAAGAAAATATGAAGCTGGTTTTAAATTAAAAGTCGTTAAAGTGGCGAAAGAAATTGGTAACTGTGCTGCTGTAACAAAATTCAATGAGTCTGAGAAACTGGTGTGAGATTGGAAGACGCAAGAAGATGTTAATTTTTTTTTTTTTTAAGTGTCGTATTTTTGAACAGGTGTATAAATCAGGGTCTTATGATCGATTTTTTGGGTTTCAAGACCCGACTTATACGCGAGTATATACAGTAGTCATTTTGGAATACTTGATTAATATTTATTACATATGTCAGTTAGTTAAGAAGACACTCCAATTGCCTAAAGCACCTTCTAGTGTAAGACCAGGCCATCTGATCGGTGGTCTCGCAGAGCACTGCTCTTCCTTTCTCGTCTCACCTCCGTATGTGTTTTGATTAACCTGACCACAGGTGAATTTACACTTTTTTGTGTTTGTTTTTCTAACATGATCAACTACTGTCTAATTGTGCATGACGCTGTAAGGCTTAGTCAGGTGCTGCTCTGACTGGGCAAGAAACGGTGCAATTTATTTTAAATAAATTATGCTATGTTTGTACCTATGTGCATATTTATTTTGTTTTTAATGGTGCATGCTAATGCTCAATTCTGATTTTTGACTTTCTATTTTACAACTTTAATCTCCATTGTCAACTGTTCATAGTTCATCAGTTAATTGATGGACAGATAGTGTTGGTTTCAATTAAGGGTTTAACCAGCTTCTACCTTGTTCTACATGTGCTTTAACAAATCTGTATACTGCATTTATCTGTATAAGTTCTGTATTTGTAATTATTATAAATATCTATACTTCTATTTTAAGTGAGAATTGTTCACAGTATTCTGTTCCTGCATTTGATGAAGATCGCTATACAAAAAATAAGTTTTAACTGTAACGATGCTAGAAATGATATCCCCCAATAATCGACAGTAGACATACAGTGTGACTACCACAGGAGACTAGAATTTCACCCATAAAGCATGGTATTTCATAAAGTTAGATTTATCCCATGTCACATTTATACCTTAAGCAAACCGCTCCATGGATTATATGGTGCTACACCGAGACGACCCTTTCCAAAGTTGTTTTGGTGAATAACACAGTACAACTGGTGAGTTCATATCTACGTAAATGAACCAAATTTTTAGGGACATCGCCCCTGATCTTGGGGGGGAAAAAAAAAACAAATTAGGTGTGAAAATGCCTTACGATTCTGAGCACTGTGCCATCACAAGTGGGGACAAAAACATCACATGTATGATCAAGAAGCCCAATCATAGAAGGAATTTCCTCATCTGGCGCAAAAAGAACTCTCTCCTCTACAACAACAACATTTATTTCTATAGCACATTTTCACTAATGGTGTATCTCAAAGTGTTTTACAAGATGAAGAAAGAAAGTTTATAACAAACAAAAATAAGATTAGGCAATACTAAGTAACAAGAATAAAGTAAGGTCTGATGGCCAGGGAGACAGGAAAAAAAAAACTCAAGATAGACTGGAGGAGAAAAACAAATCTGCAGGGGTTCCAAGGCCACGAGACCACCTTGCCCCCACTGGGCATTCTACAAAACAAAAATTATCTAAATTAATCCTTATGGTTTTCAAGCTTCACATGAAAGAATTTGTTGAGGATGGTCATCTGGGGCACTGCCTTCAACCCTGAAAACCACAGAAAAAATGGAAAAGGAACAGCAGAGAAAAGTAGGGATTAGTACAGATTGTGGAGCCATGAAAAAAATGATAATTTAATGCACATATACGTGTAGTTTATCAGGGTTACACTAAAATGTAACTATGAGAAAGCCATGTTAAAATAATGGGATTTTAAGAGTTTTTTTTAAAGTGTTATACCGTATTAGCCTGGCGAATTTCTATTGGCAAGCTATTTCAGATTTTAGGTGCAGAACAGCAGAAGGCTGCCTCACCACTTCAAGTTTAGCTCTTGGAATTATAAGCAGACCCTCATCTGAAAATCTAAGGGTATGATTTGGAGTGTAAGGTGGCAGTCATTCCAAAATATAGGACAGAGTGAGATTATTTAAGGCTTTGTAAAACAGAATAAGTATTTTTAAGTCAATTCTAAATGGCACAGGTAACCAGTGTAGTGACACCAAAACTGATATGATGTGCTCAGATTTTCTTTTCCCAGTTAAGATTCTGGCAGCTGCATTCTGCACGCATTGTAACTGA
Source organism: Polypterus senegalus (assembly GCF_016835505.1). NCBI lineage: Eukaryota > Metazoa > Chordata > Cladistia > Polypteriformes > Polypteridae > Polypterus > Polypterus senegalus. Next base: position 321,559,047 of record NC_053154.1, read on the forward strand.
TTGATGTCTTTCTTGGGTAGTCCTGATAGATGTGCGTTATAGTAGTCTAGTTGACTAAAAAAATAAAGCGTGGACTAAGTTTTCAACATCTGGCAAAGTTATAAGGGATATAACTTTTGCTATATTCCAAAAGTGAAAACAATCTGTCCTGGTAATCTTAATAATATGCAATTTTAAATTTCAAGCAATATTAATCCAGTTCTACACATCCATCATTGAGTCCATTGTGACCTCACCTGTACGTGGCTGGTTGGTGCTGCCTCTGCTCAGGCTAAAGTCAATCTGCAGCACAACATCAGAGCTTGTGAAAAGATCATAGGCTGTAGCTTGTAGCAGAGTCATGAAGGTGCCAAGAGTCACACCGTTTGAAGACCATGATTTATTTATGTTACTAAAGGGGCCCCAGTAACACACCAAGCCTTAACTCGGCACACACAGACACTGACAAAGAGGCTCAATGAATCGATCAATATACACTTTATTACCTATATTATTAAGAAAATAACGAAGAGAAATGAGGAGGAAAAAAAATATATATTAAACAAAAAAAACATGTCCGTAAAAGCCCTCCCCAGTGCCCCAGACAGCAATAATTATACACTGCAGAAATGAATATGAACGAAGCACTAAGCACTAGACGACAGAACAATCAACAATTACTACACTGTCCAGTAGAACAGATGTGGATGAGGGAAAGAATTAATTCAGATGCCAAGTGAGCAGTTTCCTCAAAGGTTATGAAAGTTTTGTCTTACTGTGTTCCAGGTGTTGTGTGATGAATCGTAGAAGTTGCGACTGCTCCCCGGAAAAAGACATTTACCAACTCAAGACGAAATTGCATGAAGAAACAGGCACATTACAAACACATAAATCCAGAATGAAACTGTAATCCAAGGGTGACTGTAGTTGTAATCCAATAGCAAGTGATGCATAAAAACAGATTTATGACCGCAATTCCCCTGGTAGCTCCTTTTAAAGAGACTGCTTAATTACCCTCCATCCTAGCAGCCCCTGCACCCTCTGAATCTACCTAATGGCATAATACAGCCAGGGCTACAAGCAGGCAATGTAAGGCATGCTGCTACAAACATCACTCATTTAGGTCCTGTACACATCCAGGATAAGGCCACATGCTGCAAAGACCATTGCTGATCCCACTCACATAAGGCACCGCCTATTCCAAAGACCTCCCACAGGCAAACATCTTTACATGGAGAAAGCTAAAGCAACATGTTCGCTGAACAGTTTTCCACATACAGTTTTTCTGAGTAACCATAATCAGTATCCTTGTATACCCCTGGGATGCTCTAATCGATCATCCACCAAAGTAAATCAGCCAAAATTCAAAAAGAGAAGAGAATGGAGGCTTACTTTACCAGAAACTGATAGGCAATTGGAATATCAACCTTTAGGGTAAAGAAAGTGGAGTAACGATGTAAGAAAAAGTAATCAGAGAAGCCATCCTATGCAACTAGAGCAATGGTAAGGAAAGCTAGTTTAATTATTTCAGACCTTTTTTAATTTTGTCCATTAATTAAAATAGACATTGTTTTAGTTTGGACAGCATGCTTTTTTAAGTGGAGCAGCTTATATTTTCAACTGGAAAAAGAAAAGATAAGATACATGTGAAACTGCTGCTTAGTGAACAATATTCTTGTTAGCTTAACAGCAAAATGTGTCTTTTACTTATAAACCTGTTAGCCTTGTGTCTTCTTTTTAAACATCTAATGAACTTTTGATACTTCTTTAAAGATCTGTAATGTGTTTATTATTTGTTGCTGTGTGTTTTACATTTAAAGTTTAACAACAAGTTTTTTTAGCAAAAAACTGAAAAAATAGAAATATCAAAATATTACAAATGGGCCTTCTTCAGGGAACAATTAATAGGTTACAACCTACAAATGTTCTTCATGCCATTAAAGTAAATCAAGCCCTACAAGTTGAAGCAAACAATTTGCACAGGTGTCCCAACTTCTGTTTATTACTTAAACAGTCTCTAAACCTTTTGACCAGTAGTGTGTATTATATATACAGTATATACATATATATATATTTTTTTGCTTGTTTTTGTTAGAGACATGGTAAAGCTTTTTTAAATTAAGCCTTGTTTCAGATATGTACAATAAATTAAACAATATAACAGCTTATAATAATGAGTATCATCTTCTTTAATGCCACATGTACTGTATTATGCATACATATTTTTGTACATATTTTATTAATGTATTTTAAGGAAATGGTATTTATTTTTGCATTTTATGGTCAACTAGCAAAATACCCGTGCTTTGCAGCGGAGAAGTAGTGTGTTAAAGAAGCAATGAAAAAGAAAAGGAAACATTTTGAAAATAACGTAACATGATTGTCAATGTAATTGTTTTGTCACTGTTGTGAGTGATGAGTGTTGTTGTCATATATATATATATATATATACATACATATATATCTACATATATACACATACATATACATACACACATACATACATACACACAAATACATACACACACATATATACACACAAATACATACATATATACATACATACACACACACATATATAAACATATATATACATATACATACATATCTACATATATACACACACAGCTATTTCAGATCAGTGCAATACGCTGCTTGTTAAAATGGATAACTCCGCTCTTACGTGCAAGTCTGCGTGGATATTATGAACTATCGATTTGTTCAAGTTCTATTTAAATTTTAAATAGAAGGAATTTTTATTTAGTCGACAGAAATATCTTTGGTAGGAATGGTAAAAACAGACAGGAATATTATTCCTGAATAAATCAACTCAAACCTTAAACAACTTATAATATTTTGCTCTCCATAAAAATATATCCTGTCTAAATTATACAAGTTAGAAATAAAGTAAACATTAAAAGAACAAACATTCAAATTTCTTTACTCTTATGTAATTTTATATAAAAAATAAACTTAGATTTTAAATATCCCAAAAGATTTTGCTCTCCATAAAAATATATCCTGTCAAAATTATACAAATTCAAATATGAACATGCTGCATAACAAAACCTGGAAATATAAATAAAATGTGTTCCTTTCAGCAATAACAAATCAAATCATTCAGTTGTCTTTGCTCATATGTCATTTTAGAGCTGGACGCCTGGCATCTTTTTGGCAACAAATTCGTTTCTGTTTGGTGTGAGGTTCTGTGTTGTGGAGATTCTCAGGATGGATTGCAGGTGCTCATCAGTGAGGCGACTCCTGTGTGCTGTTTTGTTAGTCTTTATCACTGAGAAGAGCTTCTCACACAGATATGTGCTACCAAACATGCACAAGGTTCGAGCCGCATGTAGACGGACTTTTTTTGTTCTTCAAAGTCACCAAAGCGCCGTGCAAACTCAGTGCGCTCAGTTTATCAGCAAAGTGCGTATTTGGGAACACCGTAGTGACGACTTGGTTTAACATTACTTGGCAACAGGGAAAGTGGGGCAAATTGCACTGGTGCATTTGTGTCTCCCATAAAAGCAGCTTCACTTGAAATCACTTTGTGATTGTGCACGGGTAAAAACGTCCGCTGAAGTGTCAGATTCTTATTTAATTCTTCTGCTTTCTGTATCTTCTGCATTGCATTCAGGTTACCCTGATGTTTTGTTTCATAGTGCCGTCTTAGATTAAATTCTGTAATTACAGCCACATTAGCTCCACAAATGAGACACACGGGTTCAGTAAACATATACTCAGCCTCCCATCGGTTTTAAAGGCTCTATTTTCAGAATCAACTTTTCTCTCAGCATCGTGTGAGCTAGCTTCGCAATAACTTGCAGCATCATAAGCTAGACTTGATTAACGGTAAGTGTTGGCAAGGCAGCTGAAGCGCTGCATTATGGGATCTGTAGTTTATTGTGTTACCAGCGCTTCATATACCGGGCCATTAATAACAATAATACAGTATATAAAATGATCTCGGGCGGATATAATTACGCCGGGCGGATGTGGCCCGTGGCCCTTGAGTTTGACAAATATGGACTAAATAGAACTTGAAAAGATATATTTTTGAAATGTGATCGCGCAATTCAGATAGAGTTGACGCACTACAGCCTGCATCCTCCCTTGCTCTTACTTTTTGCCGTTCATCTAATGAATACACTGAGTATGGCTTTACCAAAACAATCATTGATGGCGAATAAAGTATCCATTATTCGAGTATGTAGATCGGGATATATATATACATATATATATACCAGCGTATCGCAGCGGAGAGTAGTGTGTTAAAAAGCTAGAAAAGAAAAGGGAACATTTTAAAAATAACGTAACATGACTGTCAATATACAGTATTTGTTTTGTGAGTGTTACTGAGTGTTGCTGTCATCAAGGATTTGATTATCATTATTTCTTTCAATCAGGTTCGTATTTGTAGGATGTGTTGTGTTCAAGTTACATTCCGTGTTTGTCAATCGTTGTAAAGATGACAGGTTTCATTCATCGATTCGTTTCTTACTGCATCAATAAACAGCTCGTCTTCTTCTTTATCTGAGACCTGACACACTGCATGCACGTTTTTTTACACTGTCTTCCTTTAGCGGGACATTGACTTTTTCCAACGTGTGCTTTGTTTCCGCAGTAGCTGGATTTATGAATATGCTTATCAGGCGCTTCATATTTTTGCTGCCTTTTCAATTGTGTAATTCGGTTTTGTTCAGCTCTTTGGAACTGTTGCCTTTTATCTGTGCACTCGCAGTTCACGTGAGCCGCTCGGTGTACATGCATCAAGGTTCCCAGCTGTGCTGGTGCCATCTCGTGCTATGTCCATGGCTGTATTTAATGTTACCTTAGTCCTGGCACTTAAAACTTTCTCTCGCAGTTTCGCTGAGTTTGTGTCAAACACCACCCTGACCATCTCATCTTCCTCTCCATAAACACAGTCCTTCACCCGTGAATATTTAGTGGGAGTTTGCTATTGGATTGCCACTGACGGACGGCCTTATATGGGCAGGCACTAAATTACAAACGCCAGCGGCAGCCTGTCTATGAACTTAATTTAAAGTGTAGGTTTACATCGTGCTTTGTTTCCGAAGTAGCAGAACTCATGAATATGGTTGTATATGTCACTCGCCGCTTCTTATTGTTTCGCTGCCTTCTCAATTATATAATGCATGTTTTCTTCAGCGCTTTTTGGAGGTCTTCCTGGTTTTCTATGTACTGCGTGATTACGTGAGAGGCGTGCTGATGTCACACGAAACTCCACGGCGTTGAAGCTCATCTCCATTACAGTAAATGGAGAAAAACAACTTCCAGTTATGACCATTACGCATAGAATTTCGATATAAAACCTGCCCAACTTTTGTAAGGAAGCTGTAAGGAATGAACCTGCCAAATTTCAGCCTTCCACCCACACGGGAAGTTGGAGAATTAGTGATGAGTCAGTGAGTGAGTGAGTGAGTGAGGGCTTTGCCTTTTATTAGTATAGATCAATCAATAAGCCTACAGAATTTAATTTTGTTAATAAAAACAGAACAGATAACACCTGTGGTCAACAGTCTAATTATAAAAATACACTTTAATATAGGACATAAAGCTTGCATGCATCTGGTTATGCAACTTAGCGCAAAAAGTTTTTTAATGGGATAAAGGAGAAGAAAAAAAAACCTGGATGTGTATCACAATCGGCCGATCAAGTAACATGAAACTGATGATCGGTGTGGGCCTTAAAAACCAGAGCATCCCTATGGACTACCTGGACTTTTTTCAGATTTTATCCAGTTTTCTCTTTTTATATTTTGCTTTGCCCTTGTGTTCTGTATCAAATTTTATCTTTTCATATATACACACAAACACATATATTTGCATTATGTGTTGTCCTTATATGCTGCATGACCACTGCCAAGACAAATTCCTAGTATAAAATTTGTGTATTAGGCCAATAAAGTAAATTCTAATTCTGATCCTGAAGTACTTTACAGGTTCAGAATTGGGCAGCTGTCCCCATTGTTGTAAATGTCAAAAATGGGACCAGAAGTGACCCCACAATGGAGTTAGCAGAGATGCCTGAACCTGTAATTTAATTACCTTATATAGCATCTTTCCACAATGAACACCATCCTCGTGTTCTTTGTAGGTTGACTATAGAACAGCCAATTCCAAGGCGGAAAATGTGAGCAATCACAGATGGAGTGACTCACTGAGTCTGGGTTAAGGACTGAAAATGCATTTCTTTTTTTTTCTTTTCTTTTCTTTAATCTTTTCTCTTGAGCATCTTGTAAGCTTGTGAGCCATGCTGTAATATAATAAATCATTCACGCTTCTCCAACTTCTCTATCACCCCCACCTTCCAACCTGCTCATTTTTCTGACCTTTGAACAAATGCTTGCTCTCAGGGTTGTGTGAAATGACTCATCAAGGGTCACAAAGTGGAGAAGATGAACCGTTGATTTAATGATTTTATGCAGTACCTTTCAATAGTAAAAGCCATTCATTCAAATAATTTTCAGGTTTAGTGTACAACAGGGGTGGACAAACTGCAGCCCATGGCAAAGGTGAGAGTGGCCCGAGGGTTTCTTATATAAATATTTAACATTTCAGCCCATGACAAGTGCTCTTAAGATGAAGCCACATTTGAATGATGAAAGCCTAATAAGTGAGCAAAAAATACTTAAATAAACTACTATACGAATAGGAACAATCAATAGTACAGATGTATGTGTATGTTTTCAGCTGCTTGCTAACCTTTGTATCATTATACTTTTTTAAAAAATACGAGTTTGGGCACGGCTGATGTCAACAGTGATGGATTTGAAACTCCAAGTGTGACTCCGGCTCTGTCCACAAATAAAAACTTTCATTAACAAATATGAAATATGGAGGTTAAAAGGAGGCAGTTTTCTGATAGTGGATCAACCAGTACTTAGTGTGCTTAGTGAGACAAGGAGTAAAATGTACTTGCTGGCATCAACATTAATCAGTTTGCATGTTTTTTCAAACTGATCCTGAATACGAGAATAGCTATGGCTATCCAGGGGACCCCCATTTCAGTTTTGGTATAGCCAGGGCTGTGAAGTTGGGGGTCACAATTATTGGGTTACTAGAACTGGAGACAGAAAAAAGAATGTACCAACTCTAACTAAATGTAAATTGTAATATATCTAATGTGTTTAAATTTCAAATTTCACATATACTAATTTGATTGAACTATTTTTTTCTTTTAGCCTTTTCAAAAAAATATTTTGTTAAGTTTTGTATTTGGTTTAATGTTACTCAGCGTTTGTAACTTGTTTAATACAATGTCCTTCACGATGCTTGGGACAAAGATACAATTTCCCCCTCTGCTCCATAGTTTAAAATTACAAATAAAACAATTCAGACATAGATAAAGTGAACATTACATACATTGCAATTTAAAAATATTTGCAGTATATTACATTTTGGTCACAGTATGTAGAAATTACAATCAAGCTAAAATGTGTCATTCTCCTAAACATTATGGAGGGCACTGTAACTAACAGAAAAAATACACAACGGCATCTCTACAGCCTTTACACCTAGAGTTTAACAGGTTAGGGTGCTAAACGGTAGTCTGATGATTCACGCTGGCAGCAATGAAATGCCTTGTATCTTACATATTGTGTGCTTTTATTCAACATAGAAAATAAACTGCTCCTAATGAAATGATGGATGGTGTCCTGGGGGATCTCCTCTCAGATCTGGACCAGGGAATCACTGACCTCCTGGACAGTCTGAGGTGCATCCTGGCGGCGTCGGATGGACTGAAACATAATGTTACCCCCAGAGGTGTTCTACTGGATCGAGGTCAGGCAGGTTAGCGTGGGGGCCAGTCAATGGCATCAATTCCTGTATCATCCAGGAGATGCCTGCATACTCTCACCGCATGAGGCTGGGTATTGTCGTGCACCAGGAGGAACCCAGGACTCACTGCACCATCACAGGGTCTGACAATGGTTCCAAGAATTTCATCTCGATACCTAATGTCAGTCAAGGTGCCGCTGTCTAGCCTGTAGAGGTCTGTGCATCCCTCCACAGATATGCCTCCCCAGATATACCATCACTGATCCACCACCAAAACGGTCATGCTGAACGATGTTACAGGCAGCATAACATTCTCCACGGCTTCTCCAGACCCTTGCACGTCTGTCACATGTGCTCAGGGAGAACCTGCTCTCATCTGTGAAAAGCACAGGGCACAAGTGGTGGACCTGCCAATTCTGGTATTCTATGGCAAATGCCAATCGAGCTCCACGGTACCAGGCAGCTGGAGGTCATTTTGTAGGCTCTGGCAGTGCTCATCCTGTTCCTCCGGTCCTGCTGATGGGTTAAGGACCTTCTACAGCCCTGTCCAGCTTTCTTAGAGTAATTACATGTCTCCCAGGATCTCCACCATACCCTTGAGACTGTGCTGGGTGACACAGCAAACATTCTGGCGATGGCACATATTGATGTGCCATCCTGGAGAAGTTGGACTACCTGTGCCAGCTCTGTAGGGTCCAGGTATCACCACATGCTACCAGTAGTGACACTGACCATAGGCAAATGTAAAACGAGAGAAAAAACAGATGAGGAGGGAAAAATGGCAGTGGCCTCCCTCCACCTAATAAATAATTCCTGTTTTGGGGGTCGTCTCATTGTTGCCCCTCTAGCGCACCTGTTGGTAATTTCATGAACACCAAAGCAGCTGAAACTGATTAACAACTCCCTCTGCTACTTAACTGACCAGATCAATAGCCCAGAAGTTTCACTGACTTGATGCTATACTCGGAGCTCAAAATGCTCCTTTAATTTTTTGAGCAGTATATATTGGTTAATTACAAACAAAGGAGTCCAAGTTGAAGTCAGTAGTATTATAAATTGAGAAGTCAGACTCACTGGTACCATAAATTGAGAAGCCAGAGTCGAAGGTTTTATGTTCCGATTCCACAGCCCTGTGCACAGAGCTGTTAATTTATATTTTTTCTCCACTCTTCAAACTTTATAACAAGCAAAATCAGTTCCTTTTCCCCAATTTTAAGAATAAGTGTTCAGAAAGAAGTGAGGTCTTTGCCAGACATGCTGCTTGGGTTACCATCCTTCATCAGGAATTAGAATCTTGCTTTCAGGATTTTAGGCACCACGAGATATACTTGGTATGTTGTAGTTGATGAAACCACAGATAGCCAAGACCATATAGTTCTCAATACAGTGAGAGATGAGTAAACATTTGGCTGTATGGCAATTGTTTTATGTAGGCAGTTCTAATTGTACATGAAATTATATTTAACCGGTATTAACAGTCTTTCCCATAGAAAAATGTTATTAACGAACAGCATTGGTTGTTAACGGGTTCCCTTTTAAAAACTAACAATTATGTTTCTGGATTTAATAAATGTTGTGCCTCGTGGCACACAAGGTCCACATTTGACTCTTCCTTTATAAATCTGCATCTAAAAAACCTGGGCAGAAGAGCAGGCTTCTCCTCGGATACAAAAAGCCCTTAAAAGTGGGGGTCTCTTTCTTTTTTTCTGTTTAATTCCGGGATTAAGCATCTTACAGATTAGTTTGCTTTTGCTTTGTAATTAATTATTTTAAGATATGCAGTAGGTAAAGCGACAGATGTAATGAAACACATTTCAATCTGTAAATACTTAAGGTTTAAGAATGATTAGAAATAATTTACATAATTACAATTACAGGTACTAAAGACCAGTACTTTATGACATTTTAGCAGTGGTTACAGATAATGTATCATACTGTCTGAAAGCATACCAGGAAGTTTAAAAAGGGGTTATGTCTAACAATATATATTCAGCCTGCTTGTGTCATGTCATCAGTTTGGTCAGAGAGACCTGGCAGCAGTATAAATACTTTAGTGAGGCTGCATCACTAGTGATGTGGGTAAAGTCTGCCTTCTTCAAGAAGCCAGCCAGGAACCCCCAAGGCAGGAAACACCACATGGAATAGCTGGTTTGAATCAGTAGGGTACCTCGCTGAACATATTCACCTCTACATAAAGTTCTTTCTGGCTGAGAACACATCAGCTCAGGTTGTAACAAATATCCGGGACCCTAAAAGTGAAGTTAACCTTCATCTCAGAAGGATGCATCAGACTAGTAACAACTCTTACAATTGGGGGGGCACTCAATGTCCTACTGCAGTCTCATATACAGCATCATGGGTTCCTACCTGATGAATGGAACTCCAAAATGAGCTTCAGTTGTGCTGTTTCATTAAAAGGAATATAAAGTGCCATTCCATTATTGCTTGATTTGGAAAAAAATAACAGTGAAAACGAAAAATCCAAAAAAAAAAAATAATAATAATAAAACAGAATTTGTAAAAAAAATAAAAAAGATTCCACAGGGCCCTAATAATGGCAAGGAAGAGGGGAAGAAAATGAAACATTATAGCTACAGCTTTGAGAGCAGTTTTATCTACTGTATCTGTATGGGGAAACCTATGGATACAAGGGCTGATGGGAGAGAAGATATGGAGGGTTTTGATGCAAAACAGAACTTTGACAATCTCAGAATATCAAGGGAAACATTTGATTACTTATATCAACCTCTGCCCACAAGACCCTTTCATAAAAAAAAAAAAAAACAACATGCATGAGACCCACCATTTGCATCAGTTGGACCGTACTGGTTGCCCACAGTAACCCAAAACTCTTATTAGGTTCAACACCTCACTTTCTTTCCTTTCTCCTATACACCTTGATTTTTCACAAAGAGGTATGGCATACACATTTATAATGTAATGGTGAGGCCTCGTCTGGAGTACTGGGTGCGGTTTTGGTCTCCAGGCTACAAAAATGACATAACAGCACTAGAAAAAGTCCAGAGAAGAGCAGCTAGGCCGAGTCCAGGGCTACAGGGGATGAGTTATGAGGAAAGATTAAAAGAGCTGAGCCTTTACAGTTTAAGAAAAAGGAGATGAAGAGGAGACCTGACTGAAGTGTTTAAAATTTTGAAGGAAATTAGTCCAGTGGATCGAGACGGTGACTTTAAAATGAGTTCATCAAGAACACAGGGACATAGTGGGAAACTATTTAAGGGGAAATTTCACACAAACATTAGGAAGTTTTTCTTCACACAGAGAACCACATACACTTGGAAAATAAGTAGTGTGGAAGACAGTAGAACTTTAGCAACCTTCAAAACTAGAATTGATATTTTACAAATTAAGTGGACAGGACTGGCAAGCTTTGCTGGGCTGAATGGCCTGTCCTTGTCTAGATTGTTGTAATGTTCTAAAACACTGACACTAAATTAGATGTCCAATTCAAAGTGGTCAAACACAGGTCTCTTGTAAGCCATGTATGTCGGTATTGGATTGAGAGTCTATATCTGATTTGAAAAGTACTAATCCCATGTGGTTTTTTTTTTGCAGTTCACACCCATCTTGTAAATAGGAGTGAAAAAAATCTGAATCAAGCTGCAATGAGAACAAAGCCAAAGAGTGTGGGAAGAAGACTGAATTGTTTTCTTTTTTCTTTTTTTCCCCTTTAATCTTCCTAATGAGCAATTTGTAATCTTCAGAGACATACTGTAGGGATAATAAATAATTTATAATTCTCAAACTTCCTCTCAATGGCTTTCCTTTAACCTTTGAACAAATGCTCACTCAGGATTGTGCAACACACTCATCTCAAGTGCCTTTCCAGGTTCAGTATTTATAATACAGATGATTCCACGTCTTTAAACAGGACTCACCAAGGATCACACAAAAGAGTCGACAGGGATCAGTGAACTTATGATATAAAGAGTTCAGAATAAACACCGCCCCAAGGGTCTTTCCAGGATTGCTACAGCACATCTGTTCTCAGGTCTCTGTATATGAGATCTGGCAGTCATGGTCTCATAGACAGTCAGTGGAGAAGACTGAACTCTGCTTCATTTTCTCTTTAATCGTTTTTATCGAGTCTCTAGTAATTTTGGGGGCCACACTGAAATGGTAACAAATCATTCATATTTCCATCACACACCCTTGATTTTGTTTGACCTCTGAAGAAATGTTAACTCAATGAGGCGTAACAAATCCATGAGGCATTAAAAATCACACACACTAACCTAAAAGAGTTGGGTGATCATGTGGCCTAGCCACAAGTGTACACCACCAATCCTTGGGGTTTAGTTGGAAGGCTCTGTATTTTTTTGTTAAGTGATTTTTTTATGCATTTCGCTTGTAAAATTGTGCTCTAAAGTTTCCATAGATTTTTCGATTCATAGAGTTTTATAGAGTAGCCTTACGGCGTGTGGGGGACTTAAGAAAGCAAAAATCCTTAAAACTTAATACTTCAAGCCAAGATGGCCACTGAGTATTGACCAATGTCTTATGATTACAGACACACACATTGTAAAATAATTTATACATGTCATTTTGAACAAAAAACACCAATATTAAGAGATTTAGCCATTTTAAAAGAAGTTCAGCATTTAGGCTTCCTGCTCAACAACCTTTCAACCCAGGACGTGGTTTCCTCTCATGGTAAACTTTTTTTGCCATGGTTGCTTTTGTTTTGTATTTATGTTAGAACTCAGACAAGCAAACAGAAAATGTATCCTCACCTCAATAAACCAGGAATATGTAATAAAATGATTATTTCCATATCCCTTCAGTTTTCACAAATATGTGTCAGAAACATGGCAGGCACAGATTCATTCTTGATAACTGCTTTTGGCTTGAAAAATAGGAGGATTTGATACATTTTTAAGCTTTTCCTCTGTGCCATATTCTCTCCATTGTAAAGCACTAGCATGGGAAAAAATATCTCTCCATTATAAAAAAAAATCTTGAAAGGCAGGAAGGAGACGATACACGATTTTCTCAGAGAGACACTTTCACGCCCCATGAGAAGAGTCTTTGTGTCAAGAGATTTAATCACGCCCAGGGCCGGAATTAAAACAAAGAGTAGATGACAAAGTAGAATGTCGTAAAGAATTTTAAAATGTTGCCGTGGTACACATGCAGAGCAGGTTAGAGATAATGGAAGTACAAAATTTGAAAGTCTCAAAAAAAAAAAAAAAAAAAAAGGATAGTAAAGATCACATTAGCACAAAAATATGGAAATTATTACTCTGTGAAATAATGGAACAGCGAAAAGAGATCGAATATATTGTTCGGAGACTTGTAGATCGTATAATTTGTGTTGCTATCAGGGAAAAAAAAGTAAGAGTTTCTTCTCAATGAAGAGGCATATGTACAAGAACTAAAAGATTTTTTGTTTGGTGAAAGTGAAATCCCGCGAGATAAGTAATTTCTCACACGTGTGAATGCTATTGTCAAACACATTTCTTGTAGAGAGAAAGAAATGATATTCACTCAAGGGCAGTTATACATTGCATTGTCACGGTGTAATAATTCCAAACACGGAATCAAAATTCAATGCGATATTGATGAAAAGGTAAAAGCAAAAAGAGAGTGAATATATGGACATGGGTGATATGACAAAAGTGCGCTGCGCAAGATGCAGATCATGCAGCACGGCAGCAGAAGCAGCAAGCCAGCAGCTAATCGAGCAAAGAGGAGGTAAAAAAAAAATTATAAAAAAAAAAAAACACTATGATTCCCATTGTATTACCGTTTAAGAGGGGATTTCGGAGGAGCGACCGCATGTCCTTGGGGTGCGTTCAGCCTCCCTCTTTACAACACGACCGTCAGAGACGTGAAGAGGCTGGCACATAGTGCAGGCCGGGTTGAGGTTGGTGAGCAAAGAGAGCAGGGGGCAACGCCCCCTAGTGTTTTTAAATTTTGTATAAAGTACTTAACTTTAGAGCACAACTTCCTATGGTAAAGACGTCAATATTTTGTGCAAAATAACTCCAACAAGAAAAATACTAAACTTATTCTTTAAGGGAAAACAGACAGGGATGCGCTAAAACAAAACGACCACCTGCCTAATATGTTGTTGCTCTTCTATGTGCCAACCTGCCGAGATGTGGACTCTTCAAGACATCTGAAGGTATCCTGTGGAATCAGGCACCTGATCCTCTAAACCCCTTCATGATGGTGGAGGCACCACAGATTGGACTTATTGTTCCAATACATCACACAAATTCTTGGTTGGATTGAAATCTGGGAAATTCGGAGGCGCAGTGTGTGGTAAAGGTGTTGGTAGAAAAAACAACAATAATTTATTATGGTCTTTAACAGGCCCTGCTTTTTGATAGTCACCCTAGTCTTAACTCCCTAAGCAGACAAAAAAAAAAAAAAACTCTGGGGTTTGGGAGAACCTTGATGGGAAAAAAATGGAAGAAATCTTGGGAAAGACTGAGCAATGAGTGTCAAAAACTGGGGTACCGTATATACTCGCGTATAAGCCGGGTCTTGAAACCCGAAAAATTGATCATAAAATCAGACCCGGACTTATACGCCTGTTCAAAAATACAACACTTAATTTGTTTTTGTTTTTTGATTACATCTTCTTGCCTCCTACAATCTCACACCAGTTTCTCAGACTCATTGAATTTTGTTGCAGCAGCGTAGTTACCAATTTCTTTCGCCACTTCAACGACTTTTAATTTAAAACCAGCTTCATATTTTCTTCTGATCGAACACTCCATCGTAGATAAGAGATGTTCTTACAATAAAGGTGTATGATTGTGTGAGATACAAAAAACACAAAAGAGTGCAAACGTCACTTCGGAATAGTTTGGGTATTACCGTGTGGTCAATACAATACATAGAAAAAAAAGTCTGCGTGCTCCGTGGTTACTCTCTCAGGTGGGCATTAGCATATCGTAATCTCTTGGACCAATAGCGTGAGTTTTCTGCATTCGACTTATATGACCGACATTATAAAATACCAGAAATTATATGGTACAATCAAGCCCGACTTATACGGGGGAGAACTTAAACACGAGAATATACAGTAAATACAACACACAAAACTGAGCACAAGCAATCCTCTTCATACAGCCCGATGGCCAATCTACTATCATGGCCAACTCAAAAATACAATACAACAGTACAAGCTACTAGGCAGAATGCAAGGATAGATGACACCACTACCTAAATACAGAACTATCACATACAAGGATACAGATTTGTTCAAATACATCAAAAACAAAAGTAGCAACTGATTAAAACCTAATCGAATGTATGGTTTGTTGGAAATGGCTGCGTAAAAGATGCAGTGGTGTGAAGGGCAGCCTGCAGATGCCAAGTGCAAATATGTGCGAGAAGGTTGCAGAAGGCTGCTGGAGGAGTATAAATTTACATACAGGCAACAGAGTTGTTTTGAAAAAGGATGGGAAGTTATACTACTTAAGCCAGCATCATATTACACCACTTCTAGTTGGAGGTGACAACAAACAAAATGACTGCAGTGCCTAGACCATGAGGGTGTCAGATTACACAAGCAGATCTCACAGAGGATGACAAATTACATGACTGCTGACAGTTTTTCAGAAGAGTTTCAAATTTCCTAAATATTGCGAACACACCGCATGCTGACAGCCAATTAAATACCGTCTGACAATGCCAGCTCCGCCATGAAGGTGTTCCAAGCAGAGGTGGCCCTAGGGTTGTGCGGGGCCGAGCGCAGACCAACCCCAAAATAAATGGGAATACTTCAAAGCGGGTGTATACCCACTGTTATGTGTGTGAGTGTGTGTGTGTGTGTATATACATCCTACATCCTTTATTCCTTGTACCTGCATTATATACATTAGACTTCCAGGTGAGCGTTCATCGATTGTCAGGTCTCATAGCCCACTCCTATGTCTTAAGACAAAAATTAAGTCTTAAGTCAGAGACCATTCTTGCCAAGTAACTGGGGTATGTTGGACCACATGACTGGCATTTAGTGTGCCACTAAAGTCAATGATTATGGAAGTTAGGTCGGTGACTAAAAATCATTGGAAGACCTCACATAGTGAGAGAGGGGCTTTAGTTGTCATGTTGAGTGCTGACGGAGGTGCGGACACAGCAGTAGCAGTGAGGGCGAGAGGTGCAGGAGAGAAATTCTGGAAGCTGTGCCTCATTATGACATCTAAAAAACTCTCTCTCTGTCTCGCCTTGAAGGGTTTAGTTTATTCAAAGATTTATAGTTATATATACAAGTACAATGAAATACTTATTTGTGTACGCCCACGGAGATAATGAACATGAAACGGCAACAAGCATAAACACAATTAAATAATGAAGTGCTAGTGGCAGGTGAAACTGATTGTTCGTGAGTCTTATCGCAGTTGGGTAGTAACTGTTCACAAACCTGGAAATCTGCATCTGGATGGACTTCCCAGAGTGAAGGCTGGTGAAAAGTGTCAACGCAAGGTGGCTGGTGTCCCACCTGATACCATGAAAGGTGTGTGAGGAATACTCTACTCTGGGAGTGTTACAGCCTGTGAACAAGCAACAAGAAGCATCGACAAAAAGAATATAGAGGAGAATCATCCGGTGGATGTGCGCAGTGTCACAGGGTGAGAAGAAGATGAATGTCAAGTTAAGAGGAAGACTTGATGAGGAAGCAAAATAAGGAGAAATAAACTGAGGTAGCACCAGCATGTGGAGCATTAATGCAGTGGAAGACTGGGTGAAAGGGTGTGTCAAGATGGAGGTGGAGGGGTTGAGGCCAAGAGGGAAGCCAAAAGAAGACATGGTCGGAGGGGACGTCAGATGATATGAAAAGAAATGAGTCTCATCCCAAAGAATGTCTAGAGAAGGGAGAAAAAAGTTGGTGGGGGGAGCAATTGGGTAACTCGAGTAAACCCAGAAAATGGCCATTTGACTGTTGAGGATATCGGCATCTTTATTCTACATATATGTGAAAGGACGGGTGTGTACGTGAGCATGTACCCAGGATGGACAAGCACTGTTAATACTACATTCATGTACTGTACTTTTACAATGTTCAGAGCTACCATTTGTGACTTCACGCTTTGGCACTTCCATTTTCTTCATGTGAATTTCCAATTGCAGTTTTAGGTGAAATAGCTGATTGATCTTAACTAACCACAAACTAAAAATAATCTTGATTTATTTTTTGTATTGCATCGCTTCAAATGCAACATGCCCATCAAATATCATTTCAGGCTGAGCATCTTCTTCTTCTTCTTTCGGCTGCTCCCATTAGGGGTCACCACAGCAGATCATCTTCCTCTCTCAACACATCCATAAACCTTCTCTTAGGCCTTCCTCTTTTCCTTTATCCTGGCAGCGCTAACGTTATAATCCTTCTCCCAATATACCCAGCATCTCTCCTCTGCACATGTCCAAACCAATGCAATCTCGCCTCTCTGACTTTGTCTCCCAACCATCCAACCTGAGCTGACCCTCTAATGTCCTCAGTTCTAATCCTGTCCATTAACATAATACACAATGCAAATCTTAGCATCTTTAACTCTGCCACCTCCAGCTCAGTCACCTGCTTTTTGGTCAGTGCCTCCGTTTCCATCCCATATAACATAGCTGGTCTCACTACCATCCTGTAGACCTTCCCTTTCACTCTTGCTGATACCCGTCTGTCACAAATCACTGCTGACACTCTTCTCCACCCATTCCACCCTACCTGCATTCTCTTTTTCACCTCTCTTCCACAATCCCCATTATTCTGTATTGTTGATCCCAAATATTTAAACTCATACACCTTCACCAAGTCTACTCCTTGCATCCTCACCATTTCACTGGCCTCCCTCTCATTTACACACATGTAAATGAGTGTATTCTGAGTGTATAGTGTCTTGTTCCTACTGACTTTCATTCCTCTCCTCTCTATAGCATATCTCCACCTCTACAGGGTCTCCTCAACCTGCTCCCTACTATCGCTACAGATCACAATGTCATCACCAAACATCATAATCCACGGGGACTCTTATCTAATCTCGTCTGTCAACCTGTCCATCACCACTGCAAATAAAAAAGGCCTCAGAGCGAATCCCTGATGTAATCCCACCTCCACCTTGAATGCATCCGTCACTCCTACTGCAGACCTCATCATGGTCACACTTCCCTCATACATATCCTGTACAACTCTTATGTACTTCTCTGCCACTCCCAACTTCCTCATACAATACCACAGCTCATCTCGAGGCACCCTGTCATATGCCTTCCCCAGGTCCACAACGATGTAATGCAACTCCTTCTGGCCTTCTCTAAACTTCTCCACCAACAGCCTCAGAGCAAACATCGCAACTGTGGTGCTCTTTTTTGGCATGAAACCATACTGCTGCTCACTAATCATCACCTCACTTCTTAACCGAGCTTCCACTACTCTTTACCATAAGTTCATGCTGTGGCTCATCTATTTTATCCCCCTGTAGTTACTGCAGTCCTGCACATCCCCTTTAGTCTTAAATATCGGCACCAGTACACTTCTTCTCCACTCCTCAGGCATCCTCTCACTTTCCAAGATTCATCAGCCTTTCAAAGTTCTCTTTCCATCTGCTCAACACACTCTCCTTACTTGTATGTTTCCATCTTTATCCTTTATCACCCTAACCTGCTGCACATCTTTCCCAGCTCGGTCCCTCACTCTCGCCCACTGGTCCTCTTCGTCACCTCTCTCTTCACCTTGTGCCTTATCTCCTTGTACTCTTGTCTACTTAAAGCATCTCTCTGACTATGCCACTTCTTCTTTGCCATCCTCTTCCTCTGTATACTATCCTGTACTTCCCCATTCCACCACCAGGTTTCCTTTTCCTCCTTCCTCTGTCCAGATGTCACGCCAAGCACCCTTCTTGCTGTCACCCTTACATCTGCTGTAGTTTCCCAACTCTCTGGTAATTCTTCACCACCACCCAGTGCCTGTCTCACCTTCTCCCTAAACTCAACCTTGCAGTATTCACCACAACCATGTCCATCCTTTAGGCAAAATCCACTGTCCTCTGACCTTCTTCATTCCTCTCCTTGACACCATACCTACCCATCACCTCCTCATCTCCTCTGTTCCCTTCACCAACATGACCCTTGGGTACACTGTTCATCACTTCATACAACTCACTCCAGAAATCTTCTTTCTCATCCATTGCATACCAAATTTGTGGGGCATATGCACTAACAACATTCATCATCACTCCTCCAATTTCCAGCTTCATAATCATTACTCTGCCCGAAACTCTTTTCACCTCCAAAACACTCTTGACATACTGTTTCTTCAGAATAACCCCTACACCATTTCTCCTCCTATCCACACTATGATAGAACAATTTGAATCCACCTCTGATCCACCTGGCCTTACTCCCCTTCCATTTAGTCTCTTACACACACAATATATCAACCTTCCTTCTCTCTATCATATCAGCTAACTCTCTCCACTTACCAGTCATGCTGCCAACATTCAAAGTTCTTACCCTCAGTTCAACTCTCTTTACCTTCCTCCTCTCCTTCTGCTTCCGGGCACATCTTCCCCCCCTTCTTCTCTTTCTAATTATTCTTCTTCGGCCAAAAGTAGCACAATTTCCGCCAGCACCCTGTTAGCTAACAGAACTGGTGGAGGTTGTTGTTAACCCAGGGCTCGACCAATTTGGTATGGAAATTTGTATTGTTGTCTGCATATTGATTTAGCAAACTTTTACACCAGATGCCCTTCCTGACATAACCCTCCTCATTTATCCGGGCTTGGGACCGGCACAAAGAAACAAAATATAATTTCTGACTAAGCATATTTTTTTCATTTTAATTTATTGAAATAAAGTGAGAGGTCAGGTTTTGAAGAGGTGCCGCTGGCGGCATGGGGAGGGGTTTGGAAGAGAACAAAACCTAGCTTCATAGCTCTGATGGTATGAATTAGGGCTATGCAGACAAAGGTTTTTCCTGTTCCTGCAGGACCATCTAAGAACAAGTATGTTTGTTGCGGATGGGAATCGCTGTATGCAGCGTGTAAACATGTGTTTGGTGAGGTGTTGGGGGCGGGCACATGAGCAGGCAGTGCGCATGCCTCGAGAACGAGGGTGGACACGGGAGGAGGGTTAGAGTTGGCGGGTGGGGCTCTGTCGTGCGTATCCCATGGTCGGGCAACTTAGTCAATTATATATCCCAAATGTGTTGGGAGGATCTGGTAGGAACGTCTGGCAGAGTCCCCTGTCAGAAGTAGCTTCAACTCCCACCTCTGGCAGAACTTTGACCACAGCCCGAGGGAGGTGGGGGACATTGAGTCTGAATGGGCCATGTTTCGTGCCTCTATTGTTGAGGCGGCTGAACAGGAGTTGTTGCCATAAGGTAGTCGGTGCCTGTTGTGGCGGCAATCCGTGAATCCGTTGGTGGACAGCTGCAGTGAGGGATGCTGCCAAGCTGAAGAAGGAGTCCTGCAAGACCTTTTTGTCCTGTGGGACTCTGGAGGCAGCTGATGGGTACCAGCAGGCCAAGCAGAATGTGGCTTCGGTGGTTGCCAAAGCAAAAACTCGGGTGGGAATAGTCTGGGGAGGACTTTTGGACGGCATCGAGGAGATTCTGGTCCACTATCCGACATCTCAGGAGGGGGAAGTGGTGCAGCATCAACACTGTATATGGCGGGGATGGTGCGCTGCTGACCTCGGCTGGGGACATTGTGAGTCAGTGGGGGAGTACTTCGAAGACCTCCTCAATCCCACTAACATGCCTTCCAATGAGGAAGCAGAGGCTGGGGACTCGGTGGTGGGCTCCCCCATCTCTGGGACTGAGGTCACCGAGGTGGTCAAAAAACTCCTTGGTGGCAGGGCCCCGGGGGTGGATGAGATACGCCCAGAGTTCCTCAAGGTTCTGGATGTGGTAGGACTGTCTTGGTTGACATGCCTCTGCAATATCACATGGACATCAGGGACAGTGCCTCTGGATTGGCAGACCGGGGTGGTGGCCCCCCCTTTAAGAAGGGGGACCGGACGGTGTGTTCCAACTATACAGGGATCACACTCCTCAGCCTCCCTGAAAAAGTGTATTCGGGGGTCCTGGAGAGGAGGGTCCGTTGGATAGTCGAACCTCAGATTCAGGAGGAACAGTGTGGTTTTCATCCTGGTCGCGGAACAGTGGACCAGCTCTACACAATTTGCAGGATCCTGGAGGGTGCATGGGAGTTTGCCCAACTAGTCTATATGTGATTTGTGGATTTGGAAAAGGCGTTCGACCATGTCCCTCGGGGATTCCTGTGGCGGGTACTCCGAGAGTATGGGGTACCCGACACCCTGATAAGGGCTGTTCAGTCCCTGTACAATCGGTGTCAGAGCTTGGTCCGCATTGCCGGCAGTAAGTCGAACCCGTTTCCAGTGAGAGTTGGACTCCACCAGAGCTGCCCTTTGTCACCGATTCTGTTCATAATTTTTATGGACAGAATTTCTAGGCGCAGCCAGGGTGTTGAAAGGGTCCAGTTTGGTGGACTCAGGATTGGATTGCCACTCACAAATATGTAACATTCAATCATTTTCCTTAATAAATAAATGATATAATATTTTTGTCTCATTTCTTTAACTGGTTTCTCTTTATCTACTTTTAGGACTTGAGTGAAAATCTGATGACGTTTTACGTCATATTGATGCAGAAATATAGAAAATTCTAAAGGGTTCACAAACTTTAAGCACAACTGTATGTAATCAGGATGCTGCAGAATTTCATTTACTGGCACAGCAGCCTCCCACCTGAGGCTTTGAGACCCTGTCACCTGCATTCAACACTCTCTGGTCAGGCTCACCATTACAGTGTCCTCTTTCTGCATCCTGAGTGTTAGTGCAAGGCATCAGCATCTGAGTGCTTACCAACTATCACATGGCACAGGACACGACTGCTGTTACAACCATATGAAAAAGAGAGGGTTCAGCCATTTACCTAACCAACAAGCCAGTCACCACATATGCCACCATCATATCTGTTACAGCTACACTGCCTCAAAATAAATGACCCAGGCTACCGAGACAAGACGTTGATCAGCCTCATCTTGGCATCACAAATGACATGCGCATTAATGGAATGTCACAAAAACACACAAAAAAAAAAAAAACAGCTTCACTCTTGCTAGATGACCTTATGCAATGAATGCAGTAAAGAGCTCTGATCACTTAAGGAAAACTGGACACTGCTATAATTTGCTTTTTTTGTTGATAGAAACACATTTTACATATGCACACCCACACAATAGGAAACCTGGATGTAGCACCTTGCCAATCAGTTAATGGCCTCCGGTAAAGCAGATATGACAGTGATACTGATGTGTCGGCCATTTCCCTGAGAAGTGACAACAGGTAGTCAATATAAGCTGACAACAAACCCAAACTTCAGTGTAAAATCATAGCTTTGTCCCTCTTTAAAGGGAACTAAAATACACCATGTAAATCATTAGAACCCCTGGAGGGATGTGTGCAATTTTGGTCTTAATATTACCAAAATAAAAAGATAAAGCATCACTACAGCAAGTCCAGAGTGAGAGATTTGAGCTATGTAGAAAGATTAAATGGAGTTGAACCTTTTCAGTCTACATAAAAGGAGATTAAGAGGTGACCTGACTGAAGTGTTTAAAATTATGAAGGGAATTAGTCCAGTGGATCGAGACAGTGACTCTACAATAAATTCTTCAACAAGAACACAGTTAAAAACATAAGCGCAGATTTCACACAAATGTTTTTCTTTGCACAAAGTCTACCATGTCACTCACCATTTTGTTTTTTTGTTGGTGGCACCATTTTGATAATCAGTTACCGGGGGCATGTCCTCAAAACTTTTGCTTGTGACATCTTGGAAGAGATTCTGCTGTTGTATTCAAATGGCATCCAAGATTCTGGATAGTTCTTTCAAAGCAAACTTTAGTTGGCAAATTATTGATCCGTTTCTTTTGAGTTTTTGATTTTTGGCTGTTTGTATTTCGCACTTTTGTTAAATGTTTCGGTTTGCACAATAAAAATTTGTCCTACCGGTTTTATTATGATCTCTGATATTTTTATGTTTTTGTGCTCATTCCAATGAAATAGTTATATATTTGCTATTGGGTTTTGAAACACAGAGTATCTGAATCCGAGGTCAGTTTCTGTATTTTTTGCTTCCTAACAAAACTGAATTTTTCTTTATGTTTTACTAGGATGTAATTTTGCTTTTGCCACAGGCACCGAGCATTGAGCTGGCTGTTTGCTAGGAAACCAGTCCCGGAAATTGCTAGTGATGTGTCAAATATGGGAAGGTATAAAAGTTCAGTCCTAATGTGGTGGAGAGTAGGAATTTAGGGTCCTTCATATGTGTACTTAATGTTACTTTAGACAATCTAAGTGAATAGGATGTATGAGTTTGTTGGGCTAAATGGCCTGTTCTTGGCACAACTCTTCTAATTTTCTAAAGGGCATGCATATGAAGTTTTCCACAGGAAAGCCCATATTTCCCATCTGTCTCACTACATGCACATATTTCCTTCTGTATGGCCAATGCTGCCAGTATAAGCTGCAACAACCATAGAGACAGAGCTCAATTAAATAGGTTGGAGACTGTTGTGTCACATTTGTGAATGTGTAGGCTACTGCAATATGACCTTGTCTATGGGATGTGGGCTACATAAAAAATTAATTTGTCTCTTTGTTGATCCATATTCCATTTTCAGCCAGACAATTTCCTTCTGAAAGGTTCCTATAAAGCAGTTAATTGCTGATGAGCGGATTCCAGTATGAACAACAATCTATTCATTTGAATCTGTCACTCACACCAGTGTCCACTTGTCACAAGTGTCCAGCGTTTTTGAAAAAACATTACCAGAAATAAGCTAAGCAAAGTCAACACAGCCCTGTGATTTCAAAAGCAACACAAATCTGCACTCTGTGACAGTAACCCAAGGTTCGCCTTTCTAGGATCTATTTAAAACTATGAAATAGGAAATAAGAGGCTGAAATGGCTATTAAATTTGCAGTAAATAAAAAAATAAAACAAATAAACAGTCTTGAACCACTGCAGCCCTGGCTACTCAAGCAAAATAACTGAACAAATATCTTCTAAATTCCTCTTATCCTCTGCATTCCTGCACAGAACCAACCCCCACAGGGTTATTATCAATAGCAAGGCTATCTTAGTGGCAAATGCAATATCATGAAGGCAGAAAACAATCTTAAAAAGATTTTTCTTAGATACCCTAACATCATAAAGGAAAAACAGAAAGATAACACAATTATTAATGTTGGACACAGTCTACTGGGAAGACACCGGATGGTTGAGCCAGCACATACTGGAAGGATTATATCTTACAGCTGCCTTGGGAATTCCTCAGGAAGAGCTAAATGACAAATTGATGTCTGCCACAGCTCAGCCTACCGCCATTGTGACCCTGACCAGGAAAAGTAAATTTAGAGAAATAATCAATGGGAGATCATGGTACACACATAAAGATTAACTTCAGAGAAATCATAACAGCATTTATGGGTACAATAACCAAAAAACGCTGGAAGGTCCATCTATCATTTAGGTTAAGTATCAGGCGCTGATCTGAGAGAAATGTTTTACCTTTCACTGGCTGTGCTTTACATGTTGAGCCAACAGAGCATGCATACCTATAACCAGTTTAACTGCTCTTTAAAATGGGGGCGGGATGACAGGCCAGGTGAGACAGGTGACATCCAACAGTCACAAGCAGTGCTTTTAGCAATCAATTATCACTGAAACCACCGCCCCTCACTGTGCACTTCAACACAACCCTCCGATCAATTCTAAAGGTTGACCGGGCTGCACGGTCCAAATCACATTAAAGGTAAGGTAACAGGTTTCAGCGAGACACCCAGCAGGCACATGAGAAAGCCTTTCCCTTCTGACGACATTCAACGGGGCTCTTACCTGATTTTATAATTTGGCAAGGTATGCTTCCTCTTGATCACTCTCTTGAGTTGGTTAACGATGATCGATGTAAGCTGGGGTAAGGGCCTCCCTTCAAACTGAGACTTCACCTCGAAATCGATCAGCGGGTCCTCAAGAAAGCTGAACGACCAGTGGGTGAAGGGCTGCCTCGTGAACTGCAACCTCAAGCGTCCAGCCACCCGAGTCATCTTGACGAATAGGTAGGCGGATTTGCCAAACACTAGATCCACGTCGATGGCCAGATGGAAGCCCCCTTTGTATTCCAAGTCCACCTCAAAGTTGAGTTCGTCGGGCATCCCGTCCTCGTCGCAAGCCGCCGGCCCCAGGAGCTTGACACTCTTGAACACGGGCAGCGAGTTGCCCAGAGAGATGTCTCGTAGGCTAAGTCCTTCAAGAAGTCGTCCAGCCGTCTTAGTCTGAAGCAGCTCCTCGAACTCCACTTTGATCTTCTTGGTCACCCAATGTCGAACCAGAGGGGTATCCCGCAGCTCTCGGAAAAGAAACAGAAAAATTGCGTTGAGGAAATTGCAAGTCTCCACCTTGAATGAGCCCTGTGGTAGCTCACTGCCGGGATCCTGCGGTTGTTGCCTGGCTGGCGACACCGTGCCATCTTGCAGGGTTGGCGACTGGCCGGAGTCACAGTGCTTTCCGCTGAGGTAATCCTTGAGCGCCGGCTCGGGCACCGCTTTCACATATTGCAAGGTCCTACCGACGGGTTCGGGGTTCCGCCGGTACAAGAGTATCAATTCCAGAAATACAGTCACAAGCGCCCCCGCCAGCGCCGACACGAGCACGAGATATATCATCGCTCGGCAGCCCGCCTGCCAGGCAACCTCACAACACCTCCATGTCGCGCTAACAATAGCAACTTTCACCTGCTGACTCTCAAAGCTGCAGTGTGTTCTGCGGCTTCCTTGGGAATGCGGCCTGCGTATTTGATTGGCGGACGTCACTGAGCTGCGCGTGCGTGGTGACATCACTACTCAAGGGCGTGGTCGGCGAGCTCAATTCTCAATTCTTTGACGGCGGGCCCCGCCCTATGTAGTGCCGCGCGTGAAGGGATCTCGTTCTCCTTTGCTTCGTTATAGTCATCCTTCGTTGGGGCTGAATGAGGACAGCCGGTGGCCCGCTCAATACTCAAGCGACTACAGTAGTAGTACTCTTTTAAGTAATAGCGCTATGCGACTGGAGTCTTTCGCAGACTTCAGAGGCTATACAGGATGAAACAATTCTGAATTGGAAGTCCTAAAAGGGTACCCCGGTCATCTGTTTGCAATCGATTTAGCGAGCTTGCTACCAATCATTAAAGTATTATCGAGGTCAAGACGAAGATGAAGCAATTTTTGATTATCTGTCTTGAGTTCCGTGACGATGCATCTCAACGACAACAACTTTTATTTCTATAGCACATTTTCATACAAAACATGTAGCTTAAAGTGCTTTACAACATATCAAAGAAGTATAGGTTACGTGCAAGATTAATAATGAATGAATATTATACCAAATTTGAATAAATAAGGCACACTTACCCAAGAAACATATATAATTTAAGAAAGTTACGTCCTTATACATTGTATATAATTGTTTTTAAGTTTCTAAATGACAGTCTGATGATAAGGACAGATGGCCAGGACGGACAGAAAAAAAATCCAGTTAAGATGGATAAAAAAAAAATCTAGCAGTTCCTGGCCGAAATGGGCATTCTATCTAACATAAATGTTCATATGTCATTCTTTATTGTTTTTTCTATTTTTTTAGGCTTCATCTAAGAGGATTCAACTCAGTGGGCCTTGTGACAAGATGGGGTATCCAATTTCAATCAGACGTCGCAGGCAACTGCACAGGACTTTTCTCAGGTGATGCCACCACAAAACAATATAAAAAGAAAACACAGAAAAGTAAAGATTAATATTGATTGCAGATTCACTGAAGAGAATGATATCAAGATTATTAATAGTAGAACTAAAGTGAAGTGACAAAAAACAAAATAAAAAAGTGAGATTTTAGGAGTTTCTTAAAATGTTCCACTGTATTAGCCTGTTGTATCTCTATTGATAAAGTATTTCAGATGTCTGGTGCATAATAGCAAAAAACTATTATGGAATTGGAATTATAACAACAACACATTTATTTATATATCACATTTTCATACAAACAATGTAGCTCAAAGTGCTTTACATGATGAAGAAAGAGAAAAAAGACAAAATAAATAAATTAAATTATTGAACACTAATTAACATAGTATAAAAGTAAGGTCCGATGGCCAGGGAGGACAGAAAAAAAAAAAAAAAACCCCAGACGGCTGGAGAAAAAAATCTGCAGGGGTTCCAGGCCAAAAGACTGCCCAGCCCCCTCTAGGCATTCTATAAAATAAATGACCTCAGCCACTTTTGAAAGATCTAAGGTTATGACTTGGAATATAAGGGGACAGGCACTCCCACATGTCAGGAGGAGCAAGATTATTTATATTATTATCTCAGGTAAAAGGGTCATGCTGTACAGTTGTGCTTGAAAGTTTGTGAACCCTTTAGAATATTTCTGCATAAATATGACCTAAAACATCATTAGATTTTCACTCAAGTCCTAAAAGTAGATAAAGAGAAATCAGTTAAACAAATGAGACAAAAATATTATATTTGGTCATTTATTTATTAAGGAAAATGATTGAATATTACATATTTGTGAGTAGCAAAAGTATGTGAACCTCTAGGATGATCAGTTAGTTTGAAGGTGAAATTCGAGTCCGGTGTTTTCAATCAATGGGATGACAATCAGGTGTGAGTGGGTACCCTGTGTTATTTAAAGAACAGGGATCTATCAAAGTCTGCTCTTTACAACACATGTTTGTGGAAGTGTATCATGGCATGAACAAAGGAGATTTCTGAGGACCTCACAAAAAGAGTTGTTGATGCTCATCAGGCTGGAAAAGGTTACAAAACCATCTCTAAAGAGTTTGGACTCGACCAATCCACAGTCAGACAGATTGTGTACAAATGGAGGAAATTCAAGACCATTGTTACCCTCCCCAGGAGTGGCTGACCAACAAAGATCACTCCAAGAGCAAGGTGTGTAATAGTCGACGAGGTCACAAAGGACCCCAGGGTAACTTATAAGAAACTGAAGGCCTCTATCACATTGGCTAATGTTCATGTTCATGAGTCCACCATCAGGAGAACACAGAACAACAATGGTGTGCATGGCAGGGTTGCAAGGAGAAAGCCATTTCGTCTGCAGTTTGCTAAAGATCACTTGGACAAACCAGAAGGCTATTGGAAGAATGTTTTGTGGATGGATGAGACCAAAATAGAACTTTTTGGTTTAAATGAAAAGCGTTATGTTTAGAGAAAAGAAAACACTGAATTCCAGCAAAAGACCCTTATCCCATCTGTGAAACATGGTGGTGGTAGTATTATGGTTTGGGCCTGTTTTGCTGCATCTGGGCCAGGACGGCTTGCCTTCATTGATGGAACAATGAATTCTGAATTATATCAGAGAATTCTAAAGGAAAATGTCAGGACATCTGTCCATGAACTGAATCTCAAGAGAAGGTGGGTCATGCAGCAAGACAATGACCGACCCTAAGCACACAAGTCGTTCTAGCAAAGAATGGTTAAAGAAGAATAAAGTTAATGTTTTGGAATGGCCAAGTCAAAGTCCTGACCTTAATCCAATCGAAATATTGTGGAAGGACCTGAAGCGAGCAGTTAATGTGAGGAAACCCACTAACATCCCAGAGTTGAAGCTGTTCTGTACGGAGGAATGGGCTAAAATTCTTCCAAGCTGGTGTGCAGGAATGATGAAAAGTTACCGGAAACGTTTAGTTGTAGTTATTGCTGCAAAGGGGGGTCACAGCAGATACTGAAAGCAAAGGTTCACATACTTTTGCCACTCACAAATATGTAATATTCGATCGTTTTCCTTAATAAATAAATGACCAAGTATGATATTTTTGTCTCAGTTCTTTAACTGGTTTCTCTTTATCTACTTTTAGAACTTGAGTGAAAATCTGATGATGTTTTAGGTCATATTTATGCAGAAATATAGAAAATTGTAAAGGGTTCACAAACTTTTGTAGATACTGTATACCAAGATACCTATAGGTGAAATCAAAAAACAACACAAATACAGAGGGTCACCAGACATCCTAGTTTGTTCTAAGACTGTCTTGTTTTCATGCAATGTGTCCCATTTATTAACTCAGTTTTAAATAAGCTGATCATTTAGTAAAGATATATCGTGCCGCAAACATAGCCTCTCTGAGCTCTATCAACGTTTACAAAACTCCTCAACCCCCAGTTTGATTTAATATAAGTGTAACAACATGCACGAAGACCCATATTTAATTGTTTGGTTCATGAATTGTATACCGGTTTAAGACTATGGAAATTTGGTCATCCTACAAATACTGTAAGAAAAAAATATTGGTAATCAGATAGTGAATGCGTCATATTATGGATGCAGGTTGGTTCATGGAATATATGATCCATCCATTAATTTTCCTAACCCACTTATCCAGGGCAGGTACTTGAGGAAGATCAGATCCTAACACAAGTTAATAATGTTACAAATAAGACTAATAATGATAGTGGTTGTCATTTCTGCTTTACAACCTCAAACAAACCTTAAACATATCTTGGGATTAGTACTCTGGGTCTTCATAAAGAGCAGAAGATAGAGCTTCTTACCCAAAACACTCATATGTATCCGTTACAATGTTGGCACCTCTGGAGTTTTAACAAACAGCACTCTTATTCAACAGTAAATTTAAATCATCATAATGGTTTAACTAAATTTATTCTTAGTATAGCAAGAATAGTGCTCCACCCAGACCTGTTCTGTGTCTTGTGTCCTGTACTGCCAAGACTGAAATAGGTTGAGTGGATTTGTAAATGGATGGATAGGCAAATGGGTACAGTTTACCAGATGCCAAAAGGCACCCAGCCCCGCAAAACTTGTAACCTCAGGTGTTGCATACAATGGGTTAATCTAACTATAAACTAATCAGATAGGACAGGGGAAAAATGTGCAAATAACCACTAAAATATGTAAACTAAGCTACGCTTATGGTTGCATAAATGTGTTGTATTTCTTTTGTCAGGGCCTTTGAAAAGATACAGAATCAATTAAAATGAACAGACTGAACACATAGATATTTGGCTGCTATGAAATATCATGCATATACTACAAATCTATCATCATAGGTGCACAATGGAGTTCATCCTCACTGACCAATCACATCTTGTTATGGCACCTGCTTGGCACAAGTTTGTAGAGCCCTTCAGATAGTGATGGAGGCGGTACAGAATATGACTGGTACCCAGCTGCCTTGGGTGTATGCTACACTCACTGACTAAGAAAGGCAAACAGGATTGTTAGCCATCCTGCAACACTGCTTTTCTCCTTCCTGCCTTCGTCTTTATGATACAGACCATCAGCAAACCATGGGCACTCACACCAGTGATTATTTAAACTCACAAGCTGTAAGACTGCTGAACAAGCAATCATAAGAATTCAAGTATTGTAAAATAATAAACAGTGTGCATAAATATATAATACTTGCAAATACAGTACATAATGTCTCCAGCTTTTGGAGTTTTTTTTTTTGTTGTTTTTTCTGTCCACCCTGGCCATCGGACCTTACTTATTTTATTATGTTAATTAATGTTGACTTATATTTATTTTTTATTGTGTCTTCTATTTTTCTATTCTTCATTTTGTAAAGCACTTTCAGCTACATTTTTTTGTATGAAAATGTGCTATATAAATAAATGTTGATTGATTGATTGATAATGTATATTTTTATATGATTGTAGATGTGTTCCACACTAAGTTTCTTTTCTTTCTTTCTTTCTTTCTTTCTTTCTTTCTTTCTTTCTTTCTTTCTTTCTTATTTTTATCAGTTGTGCAGAGGAGACATGCAAGTCCAGATTTCATTGTACTGAGTACACATAACAGTAAACCTGCTACTTGACATTTATTATATAACACCTTTCATGTCTACATATATGTTTATATTTGGGTAGTGATATCCTTCACATGTTTACAACGCTGTGATGGTCAGTGTGATTTTCTATCATGTGTTGTGCTGGGCTGGTAACATCACTCCAAGAGAGGCCCCACCGAATCAAAAAGCCACTTTAAAGAGCAGGTTCAAGTATGGGACACACTCTGGATCTCCTGGAGGTAGTAGAGGAGGGGAGAATTAAAACAAAACTGAGTGTTATTATGAACAATGCTGCACATCTTTTCTGTGACATGCTAACATTGAGGACTTTCAGCCCATGAATCGTTCAGCAGAAGTGTGTCAAGAAATGCAACGGAGACTCCTTTATACCAAAAGCAATATAATGGCTTACTGAAAAGAGACTGAGACTGCCAAGTCAGAAGTTTTCTTTCTAATGTTCTTATTTGTTCAGACCAAAGTGAGTGTATATATTTATTGACTTACTTATTATCTACCTATTTATTTATTAATTTAAGAGTGTCAATAAAAATCCAAATATCCCCCTGGAGACAAATAAAGTTCTATCTATCTATCTATCTATCTATCTATCTATCTATCTATCTATCTATCTATCTATCTATCTATCTATCTATCTATCTATCTATCTATCTATCTATCTAACAGAATGCTCCTAAACTGCTTGTAAAGTTATTTCTTATTATTTCTAAGGATACTATTCACATCTAACTGTTTAAGCAGGGGTGGTATAGAAAACTCCTGTCAGCAGCAGTTTCACTTCACTTAAAGAGAGGCCCCGCTGAATCAGGAAGTCACTTTAAAGAGCAGTTTCAGGTATGGGACAAACTTTGGACCTCCTGGAGGTAGTAGAGGAGGGGAGAATTATAACAGAACCGAGTGCCATTATGAACAATACTGTACATCCTCTCTCTAACACACTAGCACAGAGGATTTTCAGCCAATGAATCATTCAGCAGAACTTTGCCAAGAAACGTGATGGGGGCTTCTTTATACCAACAATACGCCTGTACACCTCACAAGGACTGAGATTGCCAAGTCAGAAGTTTTTCTTGCTTTTTAATTTTCTTCCTTTTTAGTCATCCTAGTGTGTGTTCAAACTATACTGTCTATCTATCTATCTATCTATCTATCTATCTATCTATCTATCTATCTATCTATCTATCTATCTATCTATTATTCTCAACCCTTGCAAAGTGCTAGGGTGTCAACTGTGTCACACCCTTTATTCTTCTACCATACAAAGTAAATAGGCACTCGGTGCTGAAATAAACAAAAATTTCCCCAATGATTACAACAATAAATGTCGTCAAAGGTCTGGGGAGTTCTGTCCTTCTCAAAGTTTAAGGTCCAAATGAGATGCCGACTTTCATGGACATCTCCCTTTTATATCAGTCTCACCGGAAGGGGCATGATTAGTTGTCCTCACTGGATACCTATCTGTCATAAAGTAACCAAGAGAATGTCAGCTCAAAAAGTTGAAGTATTAGACTGGTAACTCAATTTAATGATGATGTTTCAAAATATGAAAATAGATGGCACACAAAGGTGCAATACAACAAAGTCTGCCATGAGCAACGAAAAGGTCTCAAAAGAGAAAAAGGAACACATTTGTGCGGGAACACCACCTTACTGATGTAGTGTGGAACTGCCCTTTAGGAGCCTGTACTTAACACATGTTTGACATTATCTATTATAATAAACTCCACAAAGAGCCATAGCAAGGTTTGGGGCAGCCACCCGTATATTGTGTATCCTGGTTGCATATTGTAAACTAGACATTAAGCCCGTTACAATAACGGGCGCTAGAACAGTAGTGCATAAACATTAGTAGGAACAGTCTATATTAAGTAGCAAGGGACCTTGTATGTGGCTGTAATATGCGTCATTGTATTGTATGCCTTTAATTTTCTCTCGCAGTAATATTGGTTTGTATTTCCGTAAAATGCCTGTAATTTTCTCTGACAGTAATACAGTGGAACCTCGGTTCACATCCATAATTCGTTTCAAAACTCTGGTCGAAACCCGATTTGGGCGTGAACTGAAGTAATTTCCCCCATAGGATTGTATGCAAATACAATTAATCCGTTCCAGACCATACAAACTGTATGTAAATATATATTTTTTAAGTTTTTAAGCACAAATATAGTTAATTACACCATAGTATGCATAGCGTAATAGTAAACTAAATGTAAAAACATTGAATAACACTGATAAAACCTTGAACAACAGAGAAAACTAACACTGCAAGAGTTCGCGCTATAGCCTTACGACCCACTCACTAAAAACACTTTTTTTTTAAGTGCAGGGAAAAAAATGAACATTTGAAAAATCCATAATTTAATAAACAACCAAGAAAAGTAACATTGCAACAATGCACGCGTGTGCCTGTGTGTCTGTCTCTCTCTCTCTCGCGCGCGCGCGTCTCTCTGTTTCACGTGCACCAGTCTGTCTCTCTCTCTCTCTATCGCTCTTGTGTGTGTGTGCCTCTCTCTCTCGCGCATGCGCCTGTGTGTGTCTTTCTCTCTGCATAGAGAATGCGCAGGGAGAGACTGAACATGTGCGTCCCCGCGCATGCACACTTCACCAGAAGACACACACACTGACACCTGGACGCACACAGGGGTTTTATTAAAGAGGATAAATGATAGCACTGATGTGCACAAACAGGAGTCCAAAACAGAACTGAGGGAATAGGAAAAAGGTGGAGGCTTTAAGGTCAGGATAGGAAGTGACATCAACAGGGCCAGGTGGAATTTCCCATGAATGGTCTGCAGGAAAGCGAGAAAAAGAATCAGTGCACTCTGCCACATCCCGATCAGTTTAGGAATTGCCCTCATTCAACTCTTTAGCTGCCTCCCTTGTGCACGTGTGTGACAGTATCTATCTATCTATCTATCTATCTATCTATCTATCTATCTATCTATCTATCTATCTATCTATCTATCTATCTATCTAATAGTACCTTTCATATCTATCTATCTATCTATCTATCTATCTATCTATCGTCATTTTCTTAGAAACTCAAAATTCATATTATCAGGTTGTGACTTTAAGGCATAGGTTTACTGAAGATAAGTACTCCAAAGTGAATGGACAGTGAAGGAGATGTTCATGGTGTTTTTCATGGTTTTTCAAGGGAACAAGCCATCGCACTCATTCCATTAGGTACTGGTCATGTTATTTTTCCAGGCCTAAAAAGGCTTTATTCTAGTGTTTAACTTTGTTGCTTTCATTTCTCCCTACTTTAATTCGACTTTGAGGTTTCACTTAACATGATTTTTACTTTCATTAATTTGTCAAGATCATCTTGACTTTTTCTGTGTGACCCATGTCAGAATAAAGGATAAAGACTGTAACACCAAATTCTTTAGCACAGGTTGGCTTCAACAAAAAGAGAAGTCTGAGGTCACGTACTCTTTAACAATCTGGCAACAGGAAGTTTAACATTTATATTTACATTTATTTGCTTGGTAGACACTTTTCTCCAAGTCGACTTACAAAAGAAGTAAACATAATCGAGTAACGTTAGACTATGGCCTGTTTTTTCAGCAAGTGTAGTAGGACAGCTAACAAATGTTGATTGCCACAAGTAAAAAGATATAATAACTAATAAATGTACAAGTTTATAAATTTACAACGAAGTTAAGCAAAAGTTATTTTGCAATAGAGAGCACCAAGCAGACAGATTAGAATACGACCATATTAAACAACTCTGTGCATTTAATGATGCATCATGTAAGTACTTCTTCATGTTAATTTAAAATTAAGAAGTGGCAGCCAGTGCTTTTAGGGGGTCCTGTACCTGGATGGCCATCAGACCATTTGCAGGATGAACTTCAGCTCACTTCCCTGAGATGTGCCTAACTGCTCCAAACAAGGGAAGAAACTTGCCCCACACTGAAGAAAACGGTAACTGCAAGAAACCTTTTCAGCAGAAATGTTTGTTGGCCATCTGCCTAACCATGAAAAAAAAGTTCCAAAAAAATGGGAGCTGAGAGTTAATGTAAAATGAAACATTAACAATAAAAGGTTTGGCAACAGAACTAAAATATAATGTGGTCAATGGGGATGTCCTTGAGCTTTCCCAGAATCCTAATAATATCAATGAAGCCATATAGTAAAGGTATAATAGTACAAAATAAATATACAAAAATTATAAAAATGGAAGGAGAAACATAACATTACTAAAATTAAGTAAAATAAAAAAAATACCTCAGTCTCCTGGGCCTACCTAAATAGGATATTCACCTTTCTATTGGATAAATTTGCAGATTCACCTCCCACCACAGTACTAAGTCAAACATCCTTCATTGTAAAATGACCCATACCTTTCTCTAACATTCCTGACGTTCTTGTCCTCCAATCCATTGAACTATTGTTCAGGTCTTCTCCTGATTCCAAGTTCAATCACAAACTGACCAAAAGGTACTTGCAAAAGCAGTTCCAATGATGCCCACTAGAGGAGGATATACAGCCAAACCCCAACTAGGTGAATGGGCAAACACAGAAACTTCATAAAAATGAAAAGGTTTTATTCTTCACAAGAATGCTCTTTCACACAGTGAAGCTCTATAGAGATCAATGGAAAAATGTAGTTGCCTAAATCCAAGGCAAACTCAGTCTCAAAAGAGAAATCCCAAGTTTAAGTCAAAAAACAGAGGTCAGAGGTCAAACATCCAGAGACATCAGAAAGCACAGAACAAATAAAACTCACCAAAACCCCTTAGTACATTTGAAATGAACCGCCAGGAATTTTGGGAGACCGGGGGAGGGTAGTTTCTGCTAGTGAGTGGCAGATGACCCTACCTCTTGGGGGACTACCCACAAAACACATGGAGAATAACTGAGGAATTGAAACACAAACCCGAGCAATGGCAGATACAGAATAACAGAAATGAAATGAATACAATACAAAAGAATCAAAAATGAACAAAAGACAACATAAAGCATGAATTATGATACAACAGGAACTGCTTCTCTGAGTAACTTTTGGGACTTAGACTAGTCTCTGGAGCTCTTAGATGTCATACTCTTAGCATCTCCTTATCAGCCTCATGTGGACCCCAACACTCTCTTAAACTGACAGGAAGGCCCACAGTCAACTGTGCAATATTAGTGGTAACAGAGAGATGTCATGATCAGGCTTTTGTTTTGGATTATTTTTATAATTTCTCCTTGACCTCTACAATTTATTGAGACATGTTTTAGGGGTTTAGAGGCCAAGGAATCTCATTATCACGTTTGCTTTTGTACTTGTTACGTTTTCAACAATGTTGAATATAAATATCAACTCAATGTTCTTTTTCTTATGGTCATTGCAGTTTTTAAAAGTTATTTGTTCACTGTTGCTATGCTGTTACTAGGTAATGTCATCCAGTAGTGTGCACTGCATAACATCATAGGGTCGACGATATAAAGAATCCAAATCAGCTGGTGGAGAAAAGGTTTACTCCTCTGTAGCCTGAATGGCTACTCACCTTACAGGCTTTGGCCTTATCTGGTCCAAATGGGCTTTAGCTTCAAAACTACAAAGTCCCAAAATATAATCAAATTGACACAAAAGGGTGAGGATTACTATAAAACCCTGGCTTGTAAAGAACTAGGCGACCTTTATGAAAGAAGAATTTATTTACAAACAAAGAAAAATATAACAAAAAGCTCAAAAATGGAAAAAAAAAACATGAAAGGAGATGCTAAACAGGTGATCTAAAAAGATACAAATACCGATACAATAGTCTAAATCCAATCCAAAAAAGATGGATAAACAAAACAGAATATTCACTGAAAATGGCAAAACAGTACATAAACAATTGTAAACATAATAAAAATAATAATACACAAAACATAAAGGATGAATGAGCAGAACAATATTAACAGAAATAATCATAATGAATCATTTTAAACTGAATATAAACATACATATATTAATATTGTTGTCTCTTGGGGGTGGTCTGCGGCTCCCCAATCTCCCAACACAGAAGCTCGGACGGAGGTTCGATCTTCACAAAGTGCTTTATTTGGTGTGAAACCCTTCACAGTAAGTGTTTCCCACCCCACAACAATAAACCCTATACAGTGCTCCACAACTCTGTCATTTCATCAGCTCTTTGTTTCGTTCTCCTCTGGTTTTGTTGCAAGGATTTTGTATAGGATTTTAATGTACACATTGATGTGGAAACTGATACTTTTAGCAAATGTTTTACTTACTTGTTAAACTCTGTAGGATTTTGTGAGATTGTTAACGACCCAACTCATAATCAAAAACACCAGGGCATTTTTTGTGATGGTAGCACGTGACAACTGGTCGTGGCATCGACTACATATTAAATCTGCGATCAATTGTGTGCTGAGTCTTAGTTGTATTCCAGTTTCATCAAGTGGGTGCGAAAGTGGGTTTTCACAAATGAATCTAATTGTTACTCCAATGAGAGCCTCATTTCTGACAATTGCTGTCTCCACACTTCTCTTCATATGATTGGTTGGCCCTGCGCTCACACGCTTCAAATCTGTGAAATACGTTAATTGATGGCTGTTACGAGGACGATGAACAGCCATTGACACTCAAAGCAAAGAATGAATTAGGAAGACTGCATTTGATGACAACATGGAAAAAGTTTAGAATTTTCTTTAAAATTCAATAAAACTAAGCATTAATTGCTTTGTGGCACTACATAACTTTTTTGTAGAATGTAAAGCTTGTTATTTACTTGCAGCTGATTTTCTTCGATTTCAGAAATTCTGTGTTTGTCTTTTTAAACTGTCAAGTACATTACTAGGCAGTACCGTACACCCGTGCTGACGGCCCAATGGTAGCGCTGCCGGTTCGCAGTAAGGAGATTGTGAGTTTATGTCCTGGGTCCTCCCTGTGTGGAGTTTGCAAACACTTTGAATAGTGAGAAAAGTGCTATATAAATGTAAATAATTATTATTATTACTAGCAACTTGGCGCGCGGTACGCTGCGTGTTGGATCACCACAGTTGAAGGACTCAATCGTAAGGACCTCTCGTCGGGTGTCTCATTGGCACGCTTTTGCCTCTTTCTTTCGTGATCACGGCATAATCTGTCTTCTCTCTCTGTAGGGGTTTCAGTTGCCTTTCGCAGCGGCAGAGACGCGCTGTTGAGCTAATCTGTGTGAATGCGGAGTGTCCGTTTCTTGCGAGCGACTGTCACGCCTTTGCCTCTTTGCTTCATGATCACGCTGTAATGTGTCCTCTCTCGCAGCAGCAGGTTTAGTTGCGTTTCGTTTCGGCATTGTTCCGTAAGGTCTCCTCCATACAAGTGCACATGGGTAGCTGAAGACGGAAAGGCATAGTGGGCATAGTGAAACACACAAATTGGTGACCAGGGGATCGATCCGACTCAGACACGGGGCTCGAAATACTCAAGTGCACATGTTATTTATAATTTAATTTTTTTTCTGTTATGAACTTCCCCAAAAGAGTTGATCCCTGTAAATAGTTAATAGTATATGAACAATATAATCTGTTGTAGTACGGGCGTTAATTAGCGTCACACCTCATAACTTGCATACACCACGTGTTTGGCTGTAACGCCAGAAGCGCGGTGGACGCTGTAAGGGTAGGTTGTGGTTTCTGTTTCTTTCGTGATTTTTTTATTTCATTTTATTGATTATTTAATAGGCAGAGGGGAGAAGACGTTAATGTGCTGCTCTGTCTATTTCTTTACTTTTGTTTTGAAAAGATTTTTGGGAACAGGAAAAATAAAAGCAAAGGGGAAAGAACGGAGGGGGGTAAGCAGGAATTCTGAGAGGGGACGGACTGGGGCTTTTCTACGGGGCGGCTATACGGCCAAAAGGAATGCGGACCCGGACACCGCGCTGAGCTTTTATTATATAGATTATATTTAACGATTTGTCAGCTTCAAATTTTAAACGCTTTGTTTTTTCACAAATAAATCAAACATGTAGCACTAGAACTCTCGGCCTCCATATACCACCACAGTACTTCAAACTTGATCCAAATGCAATGTATGTGTACTGCCACCTTTTTGTTTAGATAAAAGCACTGATAATGACATATTAGATCTAATTATAACTTAAAGAGTTGAAATTCAAAACTTAAATGT
The DNA here is from genome assembly GCF_016835505.1 of Polypterus senegalus. Taxonomy (NCBI): domain Eukaryota; kingdom Metazoa; phylum Chordata; class Cladistia; order Polypteriformes; family Polypteridae; genus Polypterus; species Polypterus senegalus. The sequence continues at coordinate 321,597,803 of NC_053154.1, forward strand.
TACTCCATTAAATTAAATTATTCCTTATCACTTCTTAATTATTTAATTTGGTTCTGCCCAGTGCAACATCTAAATTATAACTCGGCTTCAAAATGTGTAAATATTTTGAGTAAATCAAGCATAATCATGGAAAATAATTTAAATCATCTAACATTAAATGATCATATGACCTTGAGAGAAGCTCTGGGTACAGTAGCTCCTCTTAAAACAAAAGTAATCAAAGCACTTAAAAACTCACCTTGGTTTAATGAGAACTCTCAAGCTGTTAAATTAGAGTGTCGAAAACTGGAGCATAGATGGAGAATAACAAAGCTGCAGGTCTTTCAAATTACATGGACAGAGTGTTAAATAATATAAAAAATCTAATCTTAAAGCCCGCTTAGACTACAACTCTAAAATAGATAATAACAATAGTAATCCTTGTATACTGTTTAGAACAGTGTCTAATTTAACAAACGGGAATTCAGATCTACAGTGCAAAATACCTACAGACATTAGCAGTACAGACTTTATGAACTTCTTTAAAGAGAAAATTGAAAATATCAGATCCCAGCATCACATTGTAAACCTAATGCTAGCTTTGGCAAAACCTGTCTCGCACCACTTTAGAAATTTTAATCTTGTAACAGAACAGGAAATCCTTGGTTTATTTCTAAAATGAAGCCTTCTGCTTGTTCTTTACAGTCAGTGCCAACAAAACTAGTAAAACGCTCAATGGATGTTCTGGCATTAGCATTATCAATGGCTCATTACTGAATGGCGGAGTTCCCAATGCACTAAAAGTCTCAGTTATCAGACCATTACTTAAAAAAGCTAGTGCTATACTCACATACACTTAATAATTATAGACTCATTTCAAATTTTCCCTTTCTCTCTAAAATACTTAAAAAATTAGTTGCCAATCAGCTTCACTCTCACCTTACACATCTCAATTTATTTGAGAAATTCCAGTCACAGTACAGAAATGGCACTCATCATCATATCTCATCATGCCACTGCTGTATCCACGTAAGAGCGGCGTCATTAGCATCCTTAAGATCTTCATCGGTACATGTAGGGCCTCTGGAACATTCATGGAGAATGTGGTCCATTGTTTGGGTGGGCTCACCACTGGGACATTCAGCGCTTGTTGTGAGGCCCCATCTAAATAGGTTGTCCCTTGTTTTGCCCACCTTTGACCTAGCTCGATTAAGAGTGACCCAGTCTTTCCTAGAGAGGGATGTTCCATTGGGTAGATGCTCTTGAGGTGGGCTCTTGGGAGGGCTACAGTCAGTTTCTCGCCACCTCTCGAGCCAACGGGTTCCAGTGTGGCGAAACTCCAACCAGAAGGTGATGGTGAAGTGGGCGTCTGGAGTCCATCAGTTGCTTGAACATTTCTACTCTTGAACTACTTTCTCGTCGTATATGGGGAGGTGTGATCCCGGCCAGCCAATGTAAAGCAGGAAGTCACGTTGTTCGCAATGTGCCGGTAATGATTCGGCATTCACTATTTAGCTCAGGGTCATCCTTGTTGGCATGGGTTGACATAGCTCACACTGGTGCGCAATACTCTGCTGTTGAATAACAGAGTGCCATGGCCATTGATCACAGGATCTTAGGGTCTGCTCCCCAGGATGTGTTTGCTAGTTTGCTAAGGAGATAATTCCTGCTGGATATCTTCTTTTTGAGTTTAAAAATACGTTCTTTAAAAGACAGTGTCCTGTCCAGAGTGATGCCTAAGTAAACAGGATGTTTGGTGTTCTTCACTACTTTGTTATTCCGCCTGATCTCTAGAGTTGTGTTTGCTTGTTAAGATGAAATGTACAGACCTGTGTCTTCCTTGGTTGGCATTAAGGAACTATTTAGTGTAATACTCTGAGGGGTTGTTCAGGGCATTGGTAAGTCTCTTTTGGATATCTTGGAGGAAACAGACTGGGTGGCTAAGCAGAGATCACCTACATAAATGAACCTCCTAATGTTGGTGAACACAGGCTGTTCATTGGTATAGATATTGAACAGAACAGGAGCCAGCACTGAACCTTGAGGAAGTCCATTTTTCTGATTCCTCCAGCAACTCTTTTTACTGTCCATTTCTACATAGAACCTTCTTTTGACCAGTAGTGACTCGATTATATGAACCAATGTACTGTTTTGTATGGTTCTAGCAAATTTCAAAAGAAGTGCTCTGTGGTTCACTGTATCATAAGCAGGCTGAAATTTGGCAGGCTTATTCCTTACAGCTTACTTACAAAAGTTAAGCAGGTTTCATTTCGAAATTCTACATGTAACGGTCATAACGGTCGGTAACGGTCGACAACGTCCGCCATGTTGAACTTTCTTATTTATGGCCCCATCTTCACGAAATTTGGTAGGCAGCTTCCCTGTGCTAACCGAAACCGATATACATACTTATTTCGGTGGTATAATGCCACTGTCGGCCGCCATATTGAACTTTCCAACGTCACTAATTCTCCAATTTCCCGTGTAGGTAGAAGGCTGACCCCATCTTCACGAAATTTGGTAGGCGGCTTCCCTGAGCTAACCGAAACCGATATCCGTACTTATTTAGGTGGTTATGACGCCACTGTCGGCTGCTATATTGAACTTTCCAACGTCACTAATTCTCCAACTTCCCGTGTAGGTAGAAGGCTGAAATTTGGCAGACTCATTCCTTACAGCTTACTTACAAAAGTTAAGCAGGTTTGATTTCGAAATTCTACGAGTAACGGTCATAACGGTCGACAACGTTCACCATGTTGAACTTTCTTATTTATGGCCCCATCTTTACGAAATTTGGTAGGTGGCTTCCCTGCGCTAACCAAAACCGATGTACGTACTTATTTCAGTGGTATGATGCCACTGTCAGGCGCCATATTGAACTTTCCAATGTCACTAATTCTCCAACTTCCCGTGTAGGTAGAAGGCTGAAATTTGGCAGGCTTATTCCTTACAGCTTACTTACAAAAGTTAAGCAGGTTTCATTTCGAAATTCTACACGTAACGGTCATAACGGTCGATAACGGTCGACAACATCCGCCATGTTGAACTTTCTTATTTATGGCCCCATCTTCACGAAATTTGGTAGGCTTCCTGCTAACCGAAACCGATATACGTACTTATTTCAATGGTATGACGCCACTGTCGGCCGCTATATTGAACTTTCCAACGTCACTAATTCTCCATCTTTCCGTGTAGGTAGAAGGCTGAAATTTGGCAGGCTTATTCCTTACAGCTTACTTACAAAAGTTAAGCAGGTTTCATTTCGAAATTCTACATGTAACAGTCATAACGGTCGACAACATCTGCCATGTTGAACTTTCTTATTTATGTCCCCATATTCACGAAATTTGGTAGGCGGCTTCCCTGCACTAACCGAAACCAATGTACATACTTATTTCGGTGGTATGATGCCACTGTCGGCCGCCATATTGAACTTTTCAACAGTCTTTATTACATATTGGCCCATCTTCAAGAAATTTGGTACGCGGGTTCCCAACGCTAACTGAATCCTACTTACGTACATATATACGTCCATAGCCTGCAGCTCGGTCACCGTGTGAGGCGGTGTTGGGTCCCCCATCCCAACGCCTCCCACGTTATTGGCTGCCTGCCTATATAAGGCCATCCATCGCTTCGGTCTCTACATTCCCTTCCTTGCTTTGCCACAGGATTCATGTTTCCCTGCTGATAACTACAGCCTTTTTATTTAATTCACGGCTTCTCAGCTGTTTATTGTTCGTTTATTACGATTATAGTTATTGTGTAGGTATTTTAGACTTACTTTACATTGTTCAGGTACCCATTTCCTTTATCATTCCAACCCCCATTAACATGTCTATCAAGGTGATCACCATCGATCAAACAACTGTCACTTACCGAGTGGTTTCCATGCCCAGAGATGGCACCTACCTTTTCCATTCTCTGTGTTACATATTGCACGACCATATCAGGCTCACTCTTGATATCCGGAGGAACATTGTTTCTTATGTATTGAATGACTGGGACAGGTTCAAGGTGTGGACTGATGACAGTACAGGAGATAATTATACTACACAGGAGCACTAGAAGAGTGAAATGCTTAAGCCCTTCACCTATGGATCTGCATGTGAGTTGATGGCTGCTGCTGAATTGTTCGGTTGTCGCTTTCAAGTGTACCGAAATGGCCAAATATTTTACACCTTTCGACAACCGCCAATGCCTCTTAAACATCTTAGATTCACAGGTGACGATTTCAGTAGTGGACACTTTGATGTTTATGAATGTTTAAACTCTCAAAAGCTGGATGTGAAGTTATCGATGAAACCGGTTGTGTGCTTACAACGCTTGACAGATGCCGAATGTCTCTTCAACACAAGTCCTGCAAATACTGTTGTAATTGAAACAAACCATGAAACTCAAACCGATTATGACAGCAGCAATCCAAGCTGTGAGATTTGAAACAAGATTACTGTTCACATGGCTAACTGTACGTTACATGCTCAAGAGTAAGCTCAGCGCACAGCTTGGTCATATTACAACCGGAGGGCCGAACTCACAATGTGGTATACAAAGAGATCCTTAGCAAATAATTATTGGTATATTTTCCCTCAGTTTAAAAAGGTTTAATTTTCTTCTTAATACAAATTTTAAGGCAGTACTTCGCCGCTGCAAAGCGTGGGTATTTTGCTAGTACCTTATATAAGATGCATTACAGTGAAATTGGGCAGTAACTTTTTGGATCTTCTGGGTTTTTTTTCAGGTTTCAATTGTGCCACAACTTTTGCTCTTCTCCAGATCTTCGGAATGCGATATGATGTGGCACAGATGTTAAACAATGAGAGAGGTTAATGTTTAGTTTTAGAAATGGTACAAATGCATATTGTAAATGACCTTCAGACATCCCCTGATGAAGGAAATTCCACTTTAATGATGTTCTTAGATTTAAGTGTAGCATTTGATATCATCGACCATTCTATTTTACTAAATAGAATAGGAATAGGAAAATGGCATTAGGCTCACTGACCCTGCCTGGTGTTGTTCTTATTTATCAAATTGATTCCACTTTGCACAGAAAGCTACTGGCGGTAATCATTTCTGGTGATACACAGGATGAGTCAGGCCCAGAGACAGACCATAGTGCCCAAAAGCCTCCATATGTCACCTAAACCTATTGCCAGAATGCTACTGGCAACACCATCTGGCAGCAGTTCACAGAGCCATCAAGTGCTATCAATACCAGAGAACTGTGTCCTACCAGCCAAGCCCACACAAGATGCCAGTGCCCCACTAGCTAAGCCCAGCAGTAAACAGTCCTAATCCTCCTAGAAAGTGGCATCAAGACAATTCTAGGAGAATGTAGACTGGATTGTAGAAGGGATCACTAAGAGGGATATAGACTGTTGGCTGAAGACTATGGCTACCATCATAATGAGCATAGTAACTGAGAAAGTTGGCACAAAGCCCGCCAAACCGGCACCAGCAACCTATTCCCTGAAACACCGAACAGTTAGAATTCAGCTTCTAAGGGAGGAGCTAAAGTCATTTAAGAGGCAGTACAAGGTGGTAGAAGATGTACAGAGGTCTGATTTCGCAGAGCTTCAAGTAATCATTAGGAAGGCACTTCTCACCCTGTGGAGAGTGAAGCTGCACAGAAGGAGGCGTAGAGGGAGCGAAAGGAGGAGAGTGGCATTCCTTGTCAACCCCTTTATGTTGACCAAGAAGATCCTTGGGAAGAAGTTGGGTAGACTGACCTGATCGAGAGGCGTAATTAACGAGTACCTAAAGCGCACCTGCAGTGACAACAGGAGGGACCAACCATTGGGCTGATAACTCCACCACAGCCAGCATCATAATTAAATCTGAAAGAGCCATGTCTGAGCAAAGTAGATGAATTGTTTAGGAGGGTGAGATCTAGCTCAGCACCTAGCCCGAGTGGTGTGGCCTACAGAGTCTACAAGAACAAGCTGTTTATTTGGCTCTGGAGGTCCCTGAAAGTGTTTTTTAAAATTATCTAGTCATGGAGATCCGCTGAAGGGGTATCCATACCTATGAACTCAGAGAACATCGACCAGTTTTGGGTCATCACTATATTAAGCGTGAACAGTAAGATCTTCTTCAGCATTGTGGCTAAGAGACTCTTAGGGGTTCCTGGAACACTTAGGTGTATTGACTCAACTTATCAGGGTTGCAAGAGAAGGCCTAAGGGATGTAATGGTACTTTGGTTAGATTTGATCAACTCATATAGCTCAATATCCCACAAGCTGGTTGAGGTGGCACTGGAGAGGTACCAAATACCACTGAAAGTGAAAGATCTAGTTCTGGATTATTACAGCAAGTTCAGCTTGAGAGTCTGTGTTGGCCTGTTGACTTCTGACTGGCACCAGCTGGAGACAGGGATTATCACCAGGTGCACTGTCTCTGTGACCCTTTCGCGCTGGCGAAAGGGCCTCCATATAAGATCTCAAAGTCACAACAACAGTGCCCAGAGTGAGATGAATCCTCCAGGGGTTAGAGAGACTCATGTCATGGATGCTCATGAGTTTTAAAACTCTAAAATCCTAGTCTTTAGTGTTGAAGAAAAGGAAAGTGATTGACAAAACTCGCTTCAGGTTTGGAAAAGACCTGATCTCATCTGTCACCAAAAAAACAAGTAAGAGTCTCAGTAAGGTCTTCAGCTGCAGCCTAAAGTAAAGTGACTCCATCAAAACCACCATTGCTGACCTGGGGGATGGCTCACAATTGTGGATAAGTTGTGGCTCCTGGGAAAGTTCAAGGCCTGGGTTTACCAACATGGAATTCTCCCGGCTAAGGCAGTACAGCAGGCAAAAGCTTGCTGGAAGCACAAGGCTCTTTTTAGGAGTGCTGTACAGGGTAGGGCAGGACTTGCAAGCTTACCATTAAGCTGATACAACACTGCCAGCAAGAAGGAATGAAAGAACGAACAAGTAGAGTCGTAACAATACAGAAACAGGGTGCCTGGATGAAGTGAGAACAAGTAGTGGAGCAGAAGGTCTCCTGGTAGGACATTTATAAATGGGGTCCACAGAGAATTAAGTTCTTGATTCAGGGGGGTAGTTAATGTCCTCCTTACCCCATCCAACCTATTTACGTGGGGCAAGGTAGAAACTCTGGCATGTCCCCAGTGTCTTAAATGGGTACCCTCAAGCAAATCCTGAGCAGCAGTCCCAGGGCACTATGAGAGGGGTGTTATCACTAGAGATGTGGATCAGTGAGAGTAGTAATGCCAGCACTACAGTGAGCATGACTGCATTTGTCAAGGAGAGTGTGCAGCCCATTGAAAGAACCAAGAACATCTTTTTTGGCTTGCTCTATACAGCACCAGAGTGGGTGATGACAGTTGACCTGGATAGACAGTTGAAAATTCCAGCGCATATCACCAAGTCCACTCTGAGACCTACCATCAACCTAGTTTTCAAAGTTGCAAAACAGCTCATCCTCCTGGAGCTAACTGTGCCTTGGGAGGAGAGGATGGATAAGGCACAGGAGAGGAAGAGGAAAAAGTACCAGGAACTACTGGAGGCCTGCCGTAGAAAAGGGTGGAGGACAAGGTGTATCAGAACACAGAACACTGGTCATCACTGGTGCACTTCGGAGAAGAGCCATCAACAACAGCATGAAGGCTGCAGAGAGGGCATCAAGATGTGTCTGACTGAAATGGGGTAATATGTGCGGACCACAAAATGCCACCTGGACACAGACCAAGGCTTGATCAACCTATGACTCCAGGAAACAACACTTATAATGTGTCAAAGTCTGTGCATCTGTGAATGTATGATTAACATCATTATACACAGAGGTTAAATATGGTGTCCCGCAGTGCTAAGTACTGGAACCTTCAGTGTTTTCACATTATATGCTTAAATTGCAAGCTAATTTTCACTCATATGCAGATAACACCCAGTTATACTTTTCTTTTAGACCAAATGATGTTTCTTTGATGTTGTCTTTAATGAAATGTGTTAGTGAGTTAAAGGAGAGGATATGTAAGAACTAATTGTCTTTGAACACAGATAAAACAGAGATGTTAATTACTAGGGAGAATTATCCTGATTGCTACAATATATTGCCATTACTTAACTCAGTTGGAATCACCATTAGTTTTACTGAATCACTCAGCAATCTAGGCGTTATCTTTGACAACAGCATGTCGTTTAAAGCACACATTACAAAACTATCCAAAACATGTTTTCTTCCATCTTTAAAATGTTGGAAATTAAGGTGTTTTTTAAATATGCAGGATACTGAGAAATTAATTCATACATTTATTTCTAGTAGGATTTACTCCTGCAATGCAGTGTTCACTGGGTGTTTAAATTATGCTGCAAAACTATTACAAGAACCAGAAAATATGAACACATAACTCCAGTTCTTAAATCCTTACCCTGTCTCATGGTTAAGTTTAGGGTAGATTTCAAAATCCTCCTTTTAACATATAAAGCCTTAAATGGCCAAGGCCCTGCTTGCTTATCTGAACTTATCATTACTTACAAACCAGAGCACACATTAAGATCTCAAGATGCTGGTCTGCTTATGATTCCAAGGATTAACAAAATAACAGTGAGAGGTTGAGCTTTTACTGTAGCTACAGGGCCCTAAAGCTGTGGAATCATCTGCTACTATAAGAGGTGCCCCTTCAGTCTGAGCTATTAAATCCTGGCTGAAACCTCACTACTTCAGTTTAGTATACCCTGAGTAGAGCTGCTGATTAGCTGCACATATCACATCTCTGTTATTAGTCATTGGTACTAAAATATAAGTAATACAATACTTATAAACTGTTACTTACCTCCTCTATTCTGTTTCTGTTATCTGTATCCTTATGTGGCACTTGGTGCCACTGCTTCACTGCCAATGTATTTGCCTGCCTATGGAAAAATCATCTCAGGTAACAGAGCACTGGAATCTTCAGGCAGAGGGATCCTTTCATCTGATTGGCTGGTCCAGTACTGACTCATGGCCTATAGTGGGAACTTGTTGGCCGTGGTCTCCAGGTCTCTGATTATGTCTGACTTGACTGACTCCTTCTTTACACTCTGGTTGTGGTTCTACAATTACCTGATGGACAGGTGTTGTTGTTTTTCATTTATGTTAATTAGTTTCTATTTTGTTTTTGTTGTGTTTAACCAAATTTGTATCCTCATATGTCATAGTGGGCGGCACGGTGGCGCAGTGGGTAGCGCTGCTGCCTCGCAGTTAGGAGACCCGGGTTCACTTCTCGGGTCCTCCCTGCGTGGAGTTTGCATGTTCTCCCCGTGTCTGCGTGGGTTTCCTCCCACAATCCACAGACATGCAGGTTAGGTGGATTGGCGATTCTCAATTGGCCCTAGTATGTGCTTGGTGTGTTTGTGTGTGTCCTGCGGTGGGTTGGCACCCTGCCCAGGATTGGTTCCTGCCTTGTGCCCTGTGTTGGCTGGGATTGGCTCCAGCAGACCCCCGTGACCCTGTATTCGGATTCAGCGGGTTGGAAAATGGATGGATGGATGGATATGTCATAGTTCTGTATTAGTGAGTGGTGCAATCTATTCTTGCATTTTGCCTTGAGAGCTGTCATGTTGCTTTGCGTCTGCATTTAGTGAGGAGTGCTGTGCAAGAACAAATTCGTTTGTACCGTTTTATTTCTGAGGTGGTTATGGTAAACTGGATCTGTGAAGATGATAACTTGTGTTCTGTTTGGTTTGTTGTATTGTATTTATCCCATTTTTGGATACCCACTGCATACTCAACCTACTTGGAAGGGGGTCTCGGTCTGAATGCACTTCCCAAGATTTCTTCCATTTTTTTCCTACAAGGTTTTTGGGAGTGTTTTCTTCTCTTCTTGGGGAGTCAAGACTGGTGGGACTGTCAAAAACAGGGCCTGTTAAAGTCCATTGAGGCATTCCTTGTGTGATTTTAGGGTATATATGAAATTAATCGTTCTAGTTGTTGTTGACCCCCTGACTCAGACCCAGATAAGTGACAGAAAACAGATGGATGGATGGGCAGTGCTTACCAACTCCTGAACCTTCACAGCCAATTTAAATAGCGTGAGGGAAGGCTCAGAGTTGTGACATCAGGGCGGCCCCACCTCCTAAGGCTCCACCCACAAATAAAAAGAACTATAACTACATTTAAAGGAATAGTACAGTATTGTGAGGGACGGCCCGCGTTCTTACCTGGCTGGGATGCCCTTGAGGTGGAAGGAAGGGGGGAGTGCAGCTTACACAGGGCTTTGTTTCCCCTAGGACAGTGTTTCTCAACCTTTAAGTATTTGCAACCCGAGTTTTCATAACAGTTTTAATTGTGCCCCCCCCTAACATTTTTTTGAAATGTAGATGCATATTTCATTATACCCACTTAACTTTCATTGACATTTATCTAACTATTGTTCTAGTATCAGAATGTAGTTTAAGTTAATTTGTTTTGGTTTCAACAGATGTTTTTTTCATATTTTTGATTCTTGTTTTCTTTTTTTCACATCTTCACGTCCCCCTTTTTGTTACTTCGCGCACCCCTAGGGGGGCCCTCCCCACAGGCTGAGAACCACTGCCCTAGGACACTAAATGGCAGAGAGCCCAGGCTTGGATCCCTGGAAGGGTGCCCATAAGGCATACCGGGTAATGTTGTCCTAGGGTACAGGCTTGTTGGTTACGATGGGAGCCACCAGTAGGAGCTGTGGGATTTGGGAGTCCCTAGAGGTGCCCATCATATCACCGGAAGCATTCACAGGGCTTAGATAAAAAGAGCTGCCTGCCTTACATGGATGAGACAGATTTTGGAGGAGGGTGGACATCACTTGCGAGGAGGAGTGGAGAAGGCAGTGATCTGTGAGAGACAGAGAGAAGAGAAAGAGTTGCTGGGTACTATCTTGTGCTTTATTGTACTTGTGACTGTGACTGTTGCAAGAAATGCTTGGTGTGGAAGAGTTTCCCACAATAAAGACTCTTTGTGATTTTAACTTGTATACTGGGGGGCTTTGCCTCCTGCTTGCTTCGCTCGCCAGCCCAGCCTGTGTTACACGCCAGCCACTTCACGTCTCTGCCACTTGCGTATGTGGATTTCACTTTCACCAATCAACAAATCTTTTAATTCTCATGGATAAGCCTCTTCATTGGGAAGAAACACTACTTTTCCCTGATGGCAACACAAATTAGACAATTTACAAGACTCCGACTTAAAGTTTAAATCCAAACAATATATTCAATCTCTTTTCACTGTTCCATTATTTCACCGAATAATAATTTCCGTTTGTTTGCGCTAATGCGATCTTTACTATCATTTTATTGAGACTTTCGAATTTTAGTACTTTCATTATCTGTAACCTGCTGTGCATGGTTATCGCACCAACGTTTTTGAATTCTTTATAACATTCTGCTTTGTCATCTATTCTTTTTCTTTTATTTCCGACCCTGAGTGTGGTTAAATCTCTTGGCACAAAGTCCTGTCTCATGGAACATACTATACAATGCAATACAATTTATTTTTGTATAGCCCAAAATCACACAAGAAGTGTCGCAATGGGCTTTAACAGGCCCTGCCTCTTGACAGCCCCCCAGCCTTGACTCTCTAAGAAGACAAGTAAAAACTCCCAAAAAAACCCTTGTAGGGAAAAAATGGAAGAAACCTTGGGAAAGGCAATTCAAAAAGAGACCCCTTTACAGGTGGGTTGGGAGTGCAGTGGGTGTCAAAAAGAAAAGGGAGTCAATACAACAATACACAGAACAGAACAGAAGTAATCATCAAAACAGTATAAAAATAAAAATATCACAAGTTTGGTACAGAATTTAACAGTAGATGATATCACATAATATGATTTAGATTTGTTCAGAGTCCTGGAGACCTCAGCCATCATGTTGCCTCCCCCAGTTGGCCATTCCACAGCTGAGACAACTAATCCAATGAAAGGACCCCTCTACCCCACGATTCCTGCGATCCTTCATCATAGCTGACTTTACCATAGGCAGGCAAAACAACTTGGCAGGTGGGCCGTGGCACCAAGTGCAACATTTGAGTACCGAAAAGAGAAAAAGAATAGGTGAGGGTTAGTAACAAATTATAGTTATCATGTTACTAATGTTTTAGTGCTAATGACTAACAACAGAGATGCAGTCTGCACAGTTAATCAGCAGCTCTAGTCAGGGCGTGCAAAACTGAAGTAGTGAGTCTTCAGCCGAGATTTGAAAGCTGAGAATGAAGGGGCATCTCTTATAGTACCAGGCAGACCACTTCACAGTTTAGGGGCCCTGTAACTAAAAGCTTGACCTCCCACTGTTATTTTATTAATCCTTGGAATCCTAAGCAGACCAGCATCTTGAGATCTTAATGTGTGCTCTGGTTTATAAGTTGTGATAAGTTCAGACAAGTAAGCCGGACCATGGCCATTTAATGCTTTATATGTTAAAAGGAGAATTTTGAAATCTGCCCTAAACTTATGTGTTTGTATTTTCTTGTTCTGGTAATAATTCTTGCAGCAGCATTTTGGATTAACTGAAGGCTGTATGAAGAACAGTTTGAACATCCGGTGAACACCGCATTGCAGTAGTAAATCCTACTAGAAATAAATGCAGGAATTAATTTCTCAGAATCCTGTTTATTTAGAAAGCGCCTTAATTTCCCAACATTTTTAAGATGGAAGAAACACAATTTGCACAAATTTGTAATGTGTGCTTTAAATGACATGCTAGAGTCAAATATATCTTCTAGATTGCGGGCTGATTCAGTAAAATTAATGGTGATTCCAACTGAGTTAAATGATGACAGAATATTGTCTCCAATAATTAACATCTCTGTTTTATCTGTGTTTAAAGATAGTGTGATATTTGGCCGGCTTATCATCCCGGCCAATACCCCCAGGCCACCAGATGGAGCCCTCCCTGCAGTATGGAGGTGCCCCGAAGACCAGCAGGGAATCATGGACGATGTAGTTTTTATTCTCAGCCCTGCTGGATACCTCAGGGGCCGCAAGAGGGTGCTGCAGGGAGGACCGAGGACTCATTTGTGCCCTATGACCCGGAAGCTCGTCATAAGAAGAGCAACAGGCTTCCGGGGTGAAGAAAAGAACTTTTACCTGACCCAGAAGTGATTGACGATCACATGGACTGGGGATTGAGAACACTTCCGGGTCAGGGATTATAAAAGGACTGTGGGAGCTCCCAGACGGCGAGCTGAGCTGGGTGGAAGGGTGGCAACACGTCTGGGAGCTGGAGGATTGTTTATTCTGTATTGGTGGGATTTATTAGTATAGTGGTGGAGAGTGTGTTTTGTACACTGTGGCGAATTAATAAAGTCAACTTGAGGACTTTTACCTGGTGTCTGGAGTCGTGGACAGGGGTTCAAGGGAGCGAGAGCGCCCCCTATCTACCACAATAGGTAGTTCTCATCCATCCACTCCTTTAATTCAGTAACACAACTAATTAAAGACAACATCGGAGAAACTTCATTTGATCTAAATGAAATGTATAACTGATACAGTCATCTGCATACAAGTGAAAATTAACATTATGTTTTCTAATGATAGATCCAAGTGGAAGCATGTAAAGTGAAAACAGTTAAGGTCCCAGTACTGAGCCCTGTGGGACACCATATTTAACTTCTGTGTACTATGATGGAGTGCTGTCAGCACATTTCTGTACATATTGGAATCAATTTGATAAATAAGAACTAAAGCAAGCGAGCCCAGTGCCTGTAAGGCCAACATCATTTTCTAGCCTGTGCAGTAAAATAGAATGGTCAATGGTGTCAAATGCTGTGCTTAAGTCTAACATCATAATTATAGTGGAGTTTCCTTCATCAGAGGAGATCAGAATGTTGTTTACAACCTGCGTTAGTGCCGTTTCTGTACTATGACCAGTGCGGAAACCAGACTAGAATTTCTCAAATAAAGTGTAATGCGTAAGGTGTGACTGAAGCTGATTGACGTCTACATTTTGTAGTATTTTAGAGAGAAAGAGTAAATTTGAAATAGGTCTATAATTATTAAGTATGTGTGGGTCTAGGTCTGACTTTTTAAGTAATGGTTTAATGACTGACACTTTTTAGTGCATCAGGTACTGTGCCATGCAGAATGAACCATTGCTAATGTTTAGAATAGGTGCTGCAAGAACATCCATTGCACTTTTTACTAGTTTTGTTGGCACTGGATTTAGGGAGCAAGTAGTGGGTTTCATTTTAGAAATTAAAGTTAAGACTTCCTGCTCAGTTACAGGATTAAAATTACTAAAGTGCTGAATGCAATGTGAGGCATGGTATGCTAAGCTAGTATTTGGTTTGTAATGTGATGCTGAGTCTGGGATCTTATATTTTTAATTTCCTCATTGAAGAAGTTCATAAAGTCTGTACTGCTAATATCTGTTGGTATTTTGCCATGTAGATCTGAATTCCCATTTGTTAATTTAGCCACAGTACTAAACAGTACCCGAGGATTTTTATTATTGCTATCTATTATTGTAGAATAGTATTCTGAGCGAGCTTTAAAGAGAGCTTTTTTATATTTTTTAACACTTTCTGTCCATGCAATTTGAAAGACATGTAGCTTTGTTGTTCTCCATCTGTGTTCCAGTGTTCAACACTCTAATTTAAGAGCTTGTTTGTTTTCATTAAACCAGGGAGAGTTTCTATGTGCTTCAGAAAGTATCTCTGAAATATGAGGGTCTCGTCTCAGGCTAAAAAGTCTCATCCTAGGATTTTTTTTATTATAATAGAGAGATATGCCTGCTTGACTTCAGTGTTTGGAAGCTGGAGCACCCCTGGTGTCAACAATATACAATTACAAAATTACCTATACAATAAACAAAACTAACACATAGACATAAAAAAGCATAAGTCAAAATGAACAAAATCCCAAATAAAACATAACATTCACTTAACTTCAAACAGATCCATAACATTTTTTGTATTTGTAATTAGACAATTGGAAATTATTTATTTGTTAAACATATAATTAGTATAGCTTTGGTGACAAGGTATTCTGATGGTTACTGTCACCTTTTCAATGAAATTCATAGCAATCATTAAGTCATACCCTCCAGGAGCTGAAGCTAAAGTGTCATTGGGCCATGCAGCAAAACAATCATCCAAAACATAAAAGCTAATGAACATAAGAAAAGCTGAAAAGAACCAAAATTAAAGTGTTGGACTGGCCTCGTTGAAATGCAGGCCTAAACTCAACAGAGGTGCTATGGCAGGACCTGAAAAGAGCAGTTCATCCTGAAAAACCTGCCAGAGTTTCTGAAATGAATCAGATTTGCAAGGGAGCGTGAAAGACTGATATTGATTTGTTTGAACCTGTTATCAAGGAATAAAGGAGTAAGCTATGTGTTCACACTGACAGTGTTGGGCAACTTGCATTCAGATGGCCTTCATCTAATATTGGATTTTGGTTGGAAGTCCTGAAAACATTCAGTGTTAAAAATGTGTAATAAGAGAGGAAATCAGGAAGGAGGCAAATACTTTATAATGGCAGTGCATGTGCAGAGGTCAAAAATAACAACCGTCTAGGATATGAATGTGATACCTATAATTGCACACCTATGTTTCTGTTATGTTTAGTAACTTGATATAGTTAATCATTTCCCTTAAAAAAATGCAGCTTGGAATGAAAACCATCAGCACCTTTGTCAGAAATTACAATGTTTAGAACAAACTTCAACAAATTATCATTCTCTCTCACTCAATTTCTATCTTTTAAACAGCAGGAACGACTCCTGCAAGCTTGCGAGAATGTAGAACCTGAAATGGCTCTGTGATGTCTTTGCCTAGGTCAGACTATGTGGTTCCCTTTTTGCTTCCCTGCCATAGATATGCAGTATGACCTGACGTTTTACTGAAGAGGCTCAGAACCTTTAGTGAATTTCTTCAGGATTGAAACAAACAGGCTTTCTTATCCTGCTTGTAATGACTGACCATCACTGGTCTGATATACAATAATCTCATCTGTAATGTCAGCAGAACTAAAGTTCTGGTGATAGACTTCAGGAAGCAGAAGGCAGATCACACTGTTATGATTTGTGTTTTTTTTTCCTTTTTGTCTCCTCCCGAGGTATTTTCTAAGTATATATATATATATACTAGGGGGTTTCCCCCGCTTCGCTCGCCAGCCACTTTGCATCTCTGCCGCTTGTATTGTGAAGGGGGGGCTGAACGCACCCCAAGAAGATGCGGTTGCTCCTCCGAAACCCCCTCTTAAACTGTGATACAATGGGAAACAAATGCAGTTTTTTTACCTCCTCTTTGCTCTATCAGCTGCTGGCTTTCTGCTGCTGCTTTGCTGCATGATCTGCATCTCGTGCAGCACTTCGAACATTTAAAAGCCTGTACAGCAGATGTCCTACTCTTTGTCTTCTATTTTTGGGCCTGAGAGTGGTTAAATCATTTGGCACAAAGTGCCATCTTGCGGGACGTGAGCTCTTGATATTTTTTAGTTTGTAATTTAAAAATGGAATAAGAATCTGAAAATCTAACCACATCACACTAAAGTTTGATAAATTCTGAAAAGAATGATGCCAAACATATATATGTAGGTTTTAAAATAATCCAGATTTAAAGTGTGACAAAAAATGTGACATTAAAAACATCACCATTGCACTGTTTGGCTTAGGATTTTATATATATATATATTTATATATATATATATATATATATATATATATATAGAGAGAGAGAGAGAGAGAGAGAGAGAGAGAGACAGAGAGAGAGAGAGAGAGAGAGAGTAAATATATATATATATATATATATATATATATATATATATATATATATATATATATATGTATAAATATGGTGGCATATCTTAAAGACCTTTGAGAGGACTATATGAGTCTTCTTGTGGCAGACCACATGGACTCACTACTGTTTGCCTAATGCACAGAAATTGGAGTAGAGGATGTAATTATTTATCTGCTCCACAAGGTTTATCTCACCAGAACAAAGTTGGCAGCACTACAAGGATTAAGTTTTCTGATTTCTTCAGTGCCCTCAATAGAATCCTTGTTAAGGAATAAATTCAGGGATATGCAGGTGGATGAGCCTATGGTGTCCTGGATAACAGACTGTTAGCTGTTAGCAGGCCACAGCTTGTGAGGCTTGAGGACTGTGATTCTGATATGGATGTGAACAACACTGGAACACCACAAGGAACAGTCCTGTCTACATTTCTCTGCACTCTGTACATCAGTTCAGGTCAGGTCAGGTTAGGGAGCATGCACTGGTACAGGGCAATGCCACACCCACCATATGATGAAACAGCTCAGGATCCTGGTTGACAACCCCCGAAGCAGACACGTGGTCCAGTCCTACACTCTGGAAATTACCACCTATCTGCCGCAGCCAGATGTTACATGGGCATCCCCTTGGCCTAGTCCCGCTGTTCCAGTTCTTAACGATGAGGGTCCTGTGAGCCGGATCACCCTTGGGGAAGCACACAACATGGCCATAGTGTTGTAACTCATGCTCCCTCACAATGCAGGTGATATACCTCATTTGGGACTCCATGAGCAACACAAAGTCAAACCAGCGGTACCCAAGGATTTTCCGAAGAGACACAGTACTGAAGGAGTCCAGTCTTCGTCACTGGATAGCGTTCACGTCTCACAACCATATAGCAAGACAGGTAACACTAGGACTTGGACCTTCGTCCTTTTGCAGAGATATCGGGAGTGCACACACCCCTTTCCAGTGACCTCATGACCCCCCCCATGCTCTCCCAATCCGTCTACTGACTTCATAGAAAGAGTCACCAGAGACATGAATGTCACAGCCATGGTGAGTAAACCTCTTGACAAGGTCAACATTCTCTCCGCTGATGGCTGTGCCCAAGAGGTCATTAAAGGCCTGGATCTTGGTTTTTATCCAGGACACTCACAAGTCTAGACACTTCTCGCTCAGTATCATGAGAGCCCTGATTAGAGCCTCCATTGACTCTGTGAAGATCACAGCATCGTCAGCAAAGTCTCCTTCACCAACAGACCCACAGCCGCTGGACCCCACAACCCTGGACCCCACATGGACACCCAGTCCATGTAAGCATTAAACAATGTAGGAGCAAGAACACACCCCTGAAGAACCCAGAATCAACAGCTGATTCTGCACACCTCTGACTATAAATATAACATCAGGTCATGTCTATTGCAGAAATTCTCAGATGGTCCTGCACTTATGGGGTGTATTGCTAAGGGAATTAGACATCTTCATGCAGAAATAATTATTTGCAACTTAACTCTTAAACTGCCACAGACTTGGTGGATTAATGCACCCCCGGATGGCAAATACTATTTTGCTGCTCTTTTTAAGGAAACTTCACAATTCACCAAAAAAATTTTTAATTTTAATGGAACATATTTTTTTCTTGCGAAGAGCATCACAATTACTGCAACACTGATCATCTTACACACTGCCAATGAACTGTAAAAACTATTAAAAAACTACTGCAACAATCTATTATTATATGTAGAAGGTGCAACTGAAACCATTGATGAAATTCAGTAAATCACAGAGCCAACTGCGCTTGAACTGTCTGCACAGAGAGGCCAACACTGACGCTCGCAGGTTAGTCTAGTGCAGCAGCTGAATCCCAGAGACGTTGATTCTGATTTGCTAGGGGGCTGCAGTGGTCATGAGCTGGCTGCTCAACGAATGTATAGCATGGACTGATCAGCTCCAGCGTGCTGGAAAATGGCACTAGGAACCAACTATAGCCATTTGCGCTGTTTAAGGGTCAACAAAAAAAATGGTTATATACATTCAGGGCTTTGATGTCAAGATGTGCCCTCCTTCAGGTACTTGGGAGTCAACATCAATTACAGGTTGGAATGGTCTCATAATACAGAGGAACTATATAAGAAAGAGCAGAGCAATCTCTTTTTTCCTAAGGAAATTGCATTCCTTTAATGTGGGAAGTGACATCCTTCACATCTTCTACAACTCTTCTGATGGTCAGTGCGATTTTATGCGCTGTGGTGTGCTAGGCTGGTAATGTCAGTTCAGTGGAGGCCCAGTGAATCAACAGGCTTATTAAAAGAGCGGGCTGAGTTATGGGACTCACTCTGGACCTCCTGGAGGTTGTAGCAAATGTGAGCACTGAAACAAAACCGAGTGCCCTTAAGAACAATGCTGCACATCCTCTTTCTGACACATCAAACACTGAGGACTTTTAGCCGACAAATTATTTAGCTGAAGTGTGTCAAGAAACGCAACTTGGGCTCTTTAATACCAAAAGGCAGTATGTCTACATAATGCCTCTGTGGAACTGGGGCTTCCAAGTCAAATGTCAAAATTCTTTCTTTTTTATTATATTTTTTTGCAGTCATTCTGGCGTGTGTTAAGACCATAGTGTGTGTGTACTGTATATATTTATTTATGTATATGTTTATTTATGTAAAGTGCTTTTGTAAAAAGTTAAATTTCCCCCTGGGGACAAAACAAAGTTCTATCTTACCTAATATAATAAATTTATAAACTAGCCATCCCCTTCGGCTAAGCTTGCATAGTAGTGAAATAGGACAGTGAGGAGGGTCCTGCCCGGCTCCCCACTCCTGGCGTCACGCTTCCCCCTATCCTCGGCCCGCAACCTCTGTCTCAGATTAGTGCGAATATATTGCTTCTGCAAGCAAACAATGATGAGAAAAGTTGGAAAATCAAATGGAATGTTCAAGCAAATTTCCCTCGGCCTGCTGCGTGTCTCTCAGATTTGTGCAAATAAATGGGTACCATAAGCAAACTATGATACATAGCACAATGAGAGAAGTCCCAAAATCAACCGGAAACTTTCAAGCAAATTATAGAAAAAAACCTGATCTAAATCCATTAAGTAGTTCTCGCATTCGCAAGCTAAGTGGAGGTAAGATACCCCCGAGGCTGGCGTGTGAGTGAGGAAGGCTCTGCCCCCCTCCTTTCGGCCTGCTGCATGTCTCTTGGATTCACACAATTAAATCGGTACCACAAGCAAACTGTGATACTTAGCGTGATGACAGAAGTCACAAAATCAACCGGAATGTTCAAGCAAATTCTAGAAAAAAAACCTGATCTAAATCTGTTAATTAATTCTCTCGTGAAAAACAGACATACATACAGACAGACATTGGATTTTATATATATAGAGAGAGATAAGGAGACAATAAAGATTGTAAATGGTTAGGGCACCTAGGTCATCTCATATAATTGAAAAATCAAATGGTGGTTGAAAATGGTGAAGTCAACTTGCTCAGTGTGGACTCTTTTTCAGACTGAATCCAAGATGGTGGTACAGTTAGGTTTCAGGAAGATAAGGTGGAAGGGTCGGGTTCAGGAAGTGTCATCATAGTTGGCTTGCCCGTCCATCATCTGTTTTGCAGCAGGAAGAAGTGAAAAGGTATTAAGGGACAGTGCCATCCCCTGGCTTGGAGTGCAGTTGCCAGTAGTATGAGGCCATAGATGCCTCTTGAGGTGGCAACCCAAGGACTCAGTGGTGGACACCAGACGAGATGGATGCCATCAGGCTGAAGAAGGAGGCCTTCCATGTACAGTATGGTTAGTATAGGGGCACCTCTCTCATTTGGTGTGGGACTCTGCCATTTCTGTGCTTTGTCTCCTATCCTGTTTGTGATTTTCATGGACACGATGTTAAAGCACAGCCAGAGGGGAGAGGATGTCCTGTTCAGTGTCCTTAAAAATGCGTCATTACTTTTTTGCAGATGACATTGCCCTGTTGCCCTCATCAAGCTGTGAACTCCAGTATGCACTGGGATGGTTGGCAATCAAGTGTGAAGCACCAGGGATGAGGGTCAGTGCCTCTAAAGCTGAGGCCATGGTTCTTAGTAGGAAAAAAGTGGGTTGTCCTCTTCATGTGGGAAGTGAGTTACTGCCTGAAACGGAGGAGTATTTTGGGGTCTTGTTCATAAGTGGGGGGAAAAGAGATGGTGAGATCGACAGGCAGATTGGTAAAGCGAGTGCAGTTATGTGGTCATTACACCAATCGTTATGCTCACAAATAAAGTGATCAAGAAAATGAAGGGAACATTTAAATCACACGTCGGTGTGACGATGCAGGTTCTTGCTCCATGGCTCCCACTTCCCTTTAGGGAGCACCTTGAACTCGACACCGTCGGTAATGTAACCAGATGAGCTGGACAATGATGACACCAAAATGAAGCAAGGAGAAAGGTGCAAAGGTGCAAGGTTTTTATTAAAACAACAAAACCAGTGCCAGTACCAGTGACAATCAAAATGTCCATAAATAAATAATCCATTAGAAACACTGAAAATGTGGAGGTTAAAATCCAATAAATAAATCCGTTAAAATGAGGTTAAAACAATCGCTAGAAGCAGTCCTTTAAAAACAAAACCTGGTGCCTTCTTCAGCTGGCGACTCCCCTGCTTCTCCCATCCGGGCTCTGCACCAGGGCAGTCACCCTACCTGCAGCTGACCTTCTTCTTCTAGTCTGGTTGCCTTTCCATCCCTGGCTCCATAGGGCTCTCAGACCGAGACTTGGGTTCCCCAGTGGCCAAGGTGCTCACGCTGGGGCTTCCACCTCCCAAGCCTCTGACTCCCACTGACCTTCCGCAGCTTTATGAGGCAAGCCAACCACCTTCCAGTCCCTCCTACTCCTCTAAAGTGCTCAGCAGTAGCGACCACTTCTTGCTGCCCCTGAGTGTCGGCCAAACACTCCTGAGGGGCTCTCCTCACAGCTGCCTGCTCTTATCAGTGAGCCTGCCCTCACTCACTCAGTCACTCACCGGCTTTCAGCTTCCAGCTTTTAATTCTTCCTCCTCTAACCTCCATTCACTTTTTTGATCTTTATTCTCCCCCTTCACACTCGAGCTTCTCCTATTTATAATGGGGATGTGGCACAGGTGTGGCGTTTAGCAGCTCCCGGCATCAATTACGGATATGGATGATTCCTCTTAAGCACACTTAAGCGTGCACTTAAGCGAGGAAACACCCGTAGCACGTGACGTCCGAGAACCACTCCGGCCACACTACCACACCCTTCTATAAGCCATGAGTGTGGAGATTATTTACTTAAAAACTGGCCTTTTTTTCTAAGCTACAGACCCACTATACCAAAGTCGGATCTCGATGAATGAAGTATGCAAGTGGAAAATCTTTAGTGAGTAATGCTGTGAGATACAGTGAAATTTATCAAATTGATTCCAATATGTACAGAAATGTGCTGACAGAACTCCATCATTATACTCAGAAGTTAAATATGGTGTCCTGCAGGGCTCAGTGCTGGGGCCTTTACTGTTTTCACTTTACATGCCTCCACTGGGATCTCTCATTAGAGAACATCATGTTAGTTTTCACTCGTATGCAGATGACACCCAGTTATACCTTTCATTTAGATCAAATGAAGATTCTCCAATGTTGTTTTTAATTAGTTGTGTTAGTACTAGGGTGTTGTACCGTGTTAGCAATTATGTTAGCCATTCTCTCTCTTGTTAAATTAACCCTAGCCTGAATGAATCTATTAATTTTTTACATTTAAGATTTCTCACTTAAAGGTTTTCCAATGTTGTATCTGTCCTGGTGTCTCTATAAAGACAGGGAACTCCAGTTTCTGTATTACATCTTGCCTGAAGAAGGGGCCTGAGTTGCCTCGAAAGATTGCATATTGTAATCTTTTTAGTTAGCCAATAAAAGGTGTCATTTTGCTTGGCTTTTCTCTACATTAGTTGTGTTAGTGAATTAAAGGAGTGGATGGATGAGAACTACCTATCTTTAAACACAGATAAAACAGAGATGTTAATTATTGGAGGGAATGAAGCTGATCACAACAATATTTTGTCATCATTTAACTCAGTTGGAATCACCATTCATTTTACTAAATCAGCCCCCCATCTCAGAGTTATCTTTGACTCTAGCATGTCATTTAAAGTGCACATCACAAATTGTCCAAATCATGTTTCTTCCATCTTTAAAATGTTAATAATTCTTTGCATTTATATAGCGCTTTTCTCACTATTCAAAGCGCTCAGCAATTGCAGGTTAAGGGTCTTGCTCGAGGGCCCAACAGAGCAGAGTCCCTTTTGGCATTTATGGGATTCAAACCAGCAACCTTCTGATTGCCAGTGCAGATCCCTAGCCTCAGAGCTACCACTCCACCCTATGTTGGGAGATTAAGGTGCTCTGTAAATAAACAGGATTCCGAGAAAGTAATTCATGCACTTATTTCTAGTAGGATTGACTCCTGCAATGCGTTGTTCACTGGATGTTCACACTGTTCTTTATATAGCCTCCAGTTAATCCAAAATGCTGCTGCAAGAATTATTATGAGAACAAAAAAATACGAACACATAACTCTAGTTCTTAAATCCTTACACTCGCTCCCGGTTAAGTTTAGGGCAGATTTCAAAATCCTCCCTTTAACATATAAAGTATTAAATGGCCAAGGTCCGTCTTACTTGTCTGAACTTATCGTGACTTACAAACCTGAGCTCACATTAGGATCTCAAGATGCCGGTCTGCTTAGGATTCCAAGGATTAATAAAATAACAGTGGGAGGTCGAGCTTTTAGTCACAGGCCCCCCAAAGCTGTGCAGTGGTCTTCCTGCTACTATAAGAAATGCCCCTTCAGTCTCAGCTTTCAAATCCTGGCTGAAGACTCACTACTTCAGTTTAGCACACCCTGACTAGAGCTGCTGATTAACTGTACAGACTGCATCTCTGTTGTTAGTCACTAGCTCTCTGAGGCTAGGGATCTGCACTGGCAATTGGAAGGTTGCCGGTTCGAATCCCATAAATGCTGATAGGGACTCTGCACTTTTGCGCCCTTGAGCAAGGCCCCTTAACCTGCAATTGCTGAGCACTTTGAGTAGTGAGAAAAGTGCTATATAAATGCAAAAAATTATTATTGAAAGAATTATTAAAAGTAACATGATAGTTTGAATTTGTTGCTAACCCTCACCTATTCTGTTTCTCTTCTCGGTACTCAAATGTGGCACTTGGTACCACTGCCCACCTGCCAAGTTGCTTTGCCTGCCTAAGGTAAAGTCATCCCTGATGGAGGATCGCAGGAATCATCAGATAGAGGGGTCCTTTCATCGGATTGGCTGGCCCAGTGCTGACTCAGCTGTGGAATGGCCAATAGAGGGAGGCAGCTTGATGGTCGAGGTTTCCAGGACTCTAAACAAATCCAAATCATATTATGGGATATAATCTACTGTTAAATTCTGCTCCATACTTGTAATATTTTTATTTTATATTGTATTGAGGATTACTTACATTCTGTTCTGTGTATTGTATTGTATTGACCCCCTTTTCTTTTTGACTCCCACTGCACTCCCACCCTACCTGGAAAGGGGTCTCTCTATGAACTGCCTTTTCCAAGGTTTCTTCCAATTTATTTTCCTACAAGAGTTTTTTTGCCAATTCTTCCTTGTCTTCTTAGAGAGTCAAGGCTGGGGCGCTGACAAGAGGCAGGACCTGTTAAAGCCCATTGCAGCACTTCTTGTGTTATTTTGGGCAACTATACAAAAATAAATTGTATTGTATTGTAATGTGTAATTCATTCAGATCAAAAGGAAGTAACAGCGGTAAATGGAAACTAAAATCATCAACCCATTGAGAGCTGATTCAACATCACATTGAAAACCAAAGTCAAAATTTGAAATCCCAGGTTGATCCAATCTGTGTGAATTTCATCACGGCAGCTCATAATGTGACTCAGTAGTGTGTATGGCCCCCACATGTCTGTATGCACTCCCGACAACATCTGGGCATGCTCCTGATGAGATGGTGAGTGGTGTCCTGAGGGATCTCCTCCCTGATCTGAATCAGTGCATCAGTGAGCTTCTGGACAGTCTGTGGTGCTACTTGGAGGTGTCGGATGTACTGATACATAACGTCCCAGAGGTTCTCAATTGGATTCAGCTTTGTGGAACATGCAGACCAGTCAATGGCATCAATGCCTTTGTCATACAAGAACTTCCTACACACTCTGGTCACATGAGGCCGGGCATTGTCCTTCATCAGGAGGAACCCATGGCCTACTGCACTAGCGCAAGGTCTGTCTCTGAGGATTTCATCCTGGTATCTAGCAGCAATCAGGTTATCACAACCTAGCACATGGAGGTTTGCCAAGATATGCCTCCCCGGTCCATCACTGATCCACAGCAAAATCAGTCATGCTGGATGATGTTGCAGGCTGCATAACGTTCACCATGGCGTCTTTAGACTCTATCGTGTCTGTTGCATGTGCACAATGTAAGCCTGCTTTCATCTGTGAAGAGAATGGGGTGCCAGTGGTAGAGCTACTAATTATGATATTCTCTGGTAAACTCCAATCGAGCTGTGAGCACAGACCCCACTAGAGGACGTCTGGAGACCTTCATGCCAGCTTTATGGAGTCTGACAGTTTGGTCAGAAGCATTCACACCAGTAGCCAGCTGGAGGTCATTTTGTAGGGCTCTGACAGTGCTATTCCTGTTCCTCCTTGCAAACAGGAGCAGATGCCAGTCCTGCTGATGTGCTGATGCCCTGCTACGACCCTGTCCAGCTCTCTTCATGTAATGGTCCATGTCCTGGAGACACAGCAAAACTTGTTGTAATGGCACATATAGATGTGCCATATTGGAGGAGCTGGGCTACCTGTGAGATTAGCTGCAGGTACCACCTTATGCTATTAGAGGTGACAAGGACACTAACAGATTGAAAAGAATCAGTCAGGAGGGATAAGGAGAGAGCAATTGTCTGTGGCCACCAAATAAATAATGATAAATTGGACTGGACTGCCAATACTGATGCTCTGTGTAAGAAAGGTCAGAGCCGACTATACTTCCTTAGAAGGTTGGCATCCTTCAACATCTGCAATAAGATGCTACAGATGTAGACGGTTGTAGCGAGTGCCCTCTTCTACGAGGTGGTGTGCTGGGGAGGCAGCATAAAGAAGAACGACACCTCACGCCTGGACAAACTGGTGAGGAAGGTAGGCTCTATTGTGGGCACAGAGCTGGACAGTTTGACATCCTTGGCAGAGCGACGGGCACTGAGCAGGCTCCTGTCAATCATGGAGAATCCACTGCATCCACTGAACAGGATCATCTCCAGACAGAGGAGCAGCTTCACGACAGACTGCGGTCACCATCCTGCTCCATTGACAGACTGAGGAGATTGTTCCTCCGCCACACCTTGCGACTCTTCAGTTCCACCCGGGGGCAAACGCTAACATTATTCAAAGTTATTGTCTGTTTTTACATGCATTGTTATCAATCTTTAATTTAAGATTTTTTTTTGTGTCAGTGTACTGCTGCTGGATTATGTGAATTTCTATCTATCTATCTATCTATCTATCTATCTATCTATCTATCTATCTATCTATCTATCTATCTATCTATCTATCTATCTATCTATCTATCTATCTATCTATCTATCTATCACCTGCAAAACCAGTCCCTTTTGGGAGGCTGTCTTGCTTTTACCTTTCCAGGTCACCGGTTGTCACTTTCATTTGCACCAAAGCAGGTGAAGTTGATCCACAAATCGCACGGGGCTCTACTAAGTCAGACTGTAGGTCTTCTTCATGTCCCACTTCTGACACCAATGTAGCATCGGCGCTGAGCACCACGATAGATGGATTCTCTGCTCTTTAAGGTGCTTCACTATCCTTAACTCTTTTAAGGCGGATGTTGACTTTGTCAAAATTCAGGGGTAGAGGATGATAATTCGCTGTAATACAATAAAAGTCGCTATTACTTTTTAGTTTGACTCTGCTAGAAGGAAGATTAGCTTCATTGATTTGATCTCGATTTCCCAAATCACATTCTGACTTGTCGGACTCCGATTTTGATGCAAGTGATGTGGAGATGGAGATTGAAAATGAATGTCAGGTACCAGCATCAGCTGATCAGTTCCCAGCTGATCGTGGTGCTGAACACATTTGCGTAGCTGATGTGCCTACAGCAACGTTCGCCTGGGACGACCACCACTTAACGATGACAAGATGTACAAATCAGATTGTGTCGCACTGTGGCTGTCACCACCACCCACCTGCCCCTACCTGCCCAGTGACGACAGCCAGGCAGCCGGCCCGCCATGCATTCCTGTTGGCCATCCGTCCACCCCTGTGCAATCGCTGCTGTCAGAGACGCCGAGCAAACACCGACAGCAGCCACGGCATGCAGTAACACACATTTTATGCTGATTTATGTGTGAAACCATTGCTTTGTGCGCTTTTCAGAAAACTGCATTTTTTGGAAATCATATTCAGCCCTCAAAGAGTTAAAACGACTGATTGCCTTTTGCCGCACTGCTTTGGAAAAGCCCGTGCGACTGTGCAGAATTGCCTTTTTTATGGGCACTCCTGCTATTTCTGATGCAATGCCAGCTTATTCTTTCGGTGAGTCATCCTGGGCTGATATTATTTGTCCAGCACCGTTGAAATATTTTGAATTTTTGAACTTAAAACAATTGATTTATTTGGGCTCAGCCTTTTCATTAGACACATAATTTGATAAGTGAAGTAGTGAAGTGAACAGATAAAAAAAAAACCTCAAATAATTTACTTTTAAATAGAAAGGGGCTTTTGAAAACACAAAACACTTGGACACATTTTATTATGCGAACCCAGGGAGCTGCCCATGATTTAAAGGGTGGAGAAAACACTACATTTCTATAGATGTAATTATTTTGCTTTCCTAAATTAAACGTCTTTGATAGCAAGGAATCAATTTTTAACGGTAATTTGAACTAACGTGTAAATCTGTTTCCGCGAGTCATGTTGTTCCATTTTCATCGTCCTAGTCAGGGCCGTTTCTAGGTATAGGCGGTGCCCTCTAGTGGTCAGCAGAATTACAGCAGCCCCGTGTGGCGATTCCTGTCTTTATTTTGTTTAGAAAAAAATGTCCGGATCGGGCCGGAACACAAATAAATGTTTCTGTTGTGCACCTCAGCAGCGCCTGCAGTATGCACAGCACAGTCTGATGTCCAGAAACGGTCTTGTGCGACGCAAAAATTTTTAACCAATACAGGCCTGCGAACACTCGGACTCAAAGTGAATGACCGATTATATTGTTTTATATTTTCGCATACTAGCGATGTTCGGTCTTAACGTCTGACGACCTACATGGTCCAACAATAACACGAACAACAATGATGATGATGCCAATGATAATAATTCTCAAACTGCAGTATAGAAGACACAGACATGACGAAAGAAAAGTAAACGATCATAACGGCAACTGGACTGTAAGCTCTTGAATGAATTGCTAAAAGTTGATTCAACCCTAACTATAATTGTCTCTCAAATGGACATTTATTAAAACTTGCGTTAAAACTTAGCAAATGTTGTTCTCTGTTGCGCTCCACCATTTGGGAGATTCGCTCTGGGCACGCTGATGCAGTTGTACGGTTTTTTTGGAGAGGCAGATCGCATTATTTGCATACACGAGAATACGGTAAATAGGAATTGTGGGTAAAGATTCCTATTTAAAGATAGTTATTATATTCTCATTTTCCCTCAATGTTGTAATTATGCTAAGTTTTCAATTTATTTAATAATTTTAAATGTTACGGTAATGTCTTAGTTTTAAAAAAAAATGATAATAATCATATATAGGCTGTAACCAGAAGCTAAAAAGCAGGTTTAGAAATAACTTAAATGTCTCATCATTTTCCATTGAGAAACATTAAAAGCAATAAATAATGACTACTAATACAGCCTGATTTCTGCCTCTTTTCTGAAATGGCACCCCTCTTGTTCTTATTTCAGCAAAGAAGACGGAGATTTCACGCCGCCACCAACGAGCGCTGCGTGTCTTCTGTTTCCATCGGCACAAATTCTTCGAAGCGGCGTCGCAGTTTCAATATGAAGGACACAGCGCGCCATCTAGTGGTGGAATTGGCTCACTACCTGCGCGTCAGTCTCGAACGGCAGGCTCTCATTTCACTTCAGACGGAGTGGATTCAGGAAGTATCCCGGCACCTTAACTTTCACCCATCCACCCAGTATCCAACCCGCTATATCCTAACACGGGGTCATGGGGGTCTACTGGATCCAATCCCAGCCAATCCCAGGGCACAAGGCAGTAACCAATCCCAGGCAGGGCGCCAACCCACCGCAGGGCAGACACACCAAGCATTAGTCAGTCAGTCATTATCCAACTCGTTATATCCTAACACAGGGTCACGGGGGTCTGCTGGAGCCAATCCCAGGGCACAAGGCAGTAACCAATCCCAGGCAGGGCGCCAACCCACCGCAGGACACCCACACACCAAGCACACACTAGGCACAATTTAGGATCTCCAATACACCTAACCTGCATGTCTTTGGACTGTGGGAGGAAACCGGAGCACCCGGAGAAAACCCACGCAGACACGGGGAGAACATGCAAACTCCACGCGGGGAGGACCCGTGAAGCGAACCCTGGTCTCCTTACTGGGAGGCTGCAGTGCTAAATTACTTAACTTTCAGCGCATTTTTATTATATTGCAGAGTTAATTTTAAACAGATACATTTGCCATTTCTGCACATCAAGCAACACTCATAAGTCATAATGACAAAATGAAAATATGTTTTCAGAAATGCTTGCAAATTTATGAAAAATCAAAAACTGAAATCTCTCATTCAAATAAGTATTCAGACTCTTACTTCAGTACTTTGTACAAACCCCTTTGCCAGTAGTTCCAGCTTTGAGTTTTCTTGGTAATTGTTTTCTATAAACTTTGCACGCCTGGATTTGGGCAGTTTATCCCATTCTTCCTGGCAGATCCCATGAAGCTCCATTAGATATGATGGGAAGTGTCTTTTGGGCAACTGCTTAGATGTTCTATGGAATTTAAATCTGGGCTTTGGCTGGGCCACTCAAGAGCAATCAGAGACTTCTCCTGAAGCCACCGCAGTATTGTCTTGGTTGTCTGCTTCAGGTCATTGTCATGCTAAAGGGTGAATTGTCACACCATTCGGACCCCTTCACGCTTTATTCAGACTTCAGTTTTACTTGTCATATATACACACATGGGGTGTACAGTGAAATGTAGGTCAGTGAGTGGCCTGCACTCTGCAATTTAATTAAACGGTAAATATTACAATTAGATATTAAATAGGGCGGCACGGTGGCGCAGTGGTAGCGCTGCTGCCTCGCAGTTAGGATTCCCGGGTCCTCCCTGCGTGGAGTTTGCATGTTCTCCCCGTGTCTGCGTGGGTTTCCTCCGGGCGCTCCGGTTTCCTCCCACATTCCAAAGACATGCCAGTTAGGTGGATTGGTGATTCTAAATTGGCCCTAGTGTGTGCTTGGTGTGTGGGTGTGTTTGTGTGTGTCCTGTGGTGGGTTGGCACCCTGCCCAGGATTGGTTCCTGCCTTGTGCCCTGTGTTGGCTGGGATTGGCTCCAGCAGACCCCCAGGACCCTGTATTCGGATTCAGCAGGTTAGAAAATGGATGGATGGATGGATGGATATTAAATAATCAAAAGGTGCAGATTAAAAAACACACATATACACATTCAAATTATAATAACTGTTAAATATAATAGAGAAAAGCCAAGCAAAATGACACCTTTTATTGGCTAACTAAAAAGGTTACAAAAAGTCATTTTGCTTGACTTTTCTCTACATTCATAATGGCTAACACAGTGCAACACCCTAGTACAAACCGGATTCCAAAAAAGTTGGGACACTATACAAATCGTGAATAAAAACTGAATGCAATGATGTGGAGGTGCCAACTTCTAATATTTTATTCAGAATAGAACATAAATCACGGAACAAAAGTTTAAACTGAGAAAATGTATCATTTTAAGGAAAAAATATGTTGATTCAGAATTTCATGGTGTCAACAAATCCCAAAAAAGTTGGGACAAGGCCATTTTCAGCACTGTGTGGCATCTCCCCTTCTTCTTACAACACTCAACAGACGCCTGGGGACCAAGGAGACCAGTTTCTCAAGTTTAGAAATAGGAATGCTCTCCCATTCTTGTCTAATACAGGCCTCTAACTGTTCAATCGTCTTGGGCCTTCTTTGTCGCACCTTCCTCTTTATGATGCGCCAAATGTTCTCTATAGGTGAAAGATCTGGACTGCAGACTGGCCATTTCAGTACCCGGATCCTTCTCCTACGCAGCCATGATGTTGTGATTGATGCAGAATGTGGTCTGGCATTATCTTGTTGAAAAATGCAGGGTCTTCCCTGAAAGAGATGACGTCTGGATGGGGCATATGTTGTTCTAGAACCTGAATATATTTTTCTGCATTGATGGTGCCTTTCCAGACATGCAAGCTGCCCATGCCACACGCACTCATGCAACCCCATACCATCAGAGATGCAGGCTTCTGAACTGAGCATTGATAACAACTTGGGTTGTCCTTGTCCTCTTTGGTCCGGATGACATGGCGTCCCAGATTTCCAAAAGAACTTTGAATCGTGACTCGTCTGACCACAGAACAGTCTTCCATTTTGCCACACTCCATTTTAAATGATCCCTGGCCCAGTGACAATGCCTGAGCTTGTGGATCTTGCTTAGAAATGGCTTCTTCTTTGCACTGTAGAGTTTCAGCTGGCAACGGCGGATGGCACGGTGGATTGTGTTCACTGACAATGGTTTCTGGAAGTATTCCTGAGCCCATTCTGTGATTTCCTTTACAGTAGCATTCCTGTTTGTGGTGCAGTGTCGTTTAAGGGCCCGGAGATCACGGGCATCCAGTATGGTTTTACGGCCTTGACCCTTATGCACAGAGATTGTTCCAGATTCTCTGAATCTTCGGATGATGTTATGCACAGTTGATGATGATAGATGCAAAGTCTTTGCAATTTTTCGCTGGGTAACACCTTTCTGATATTGCTCCACTATCTTTCTGCGCAACATTGTGGGAATTGGTGATCCTCTACCCATCTTGGCTTCTGAGAGACACTGCCACTCTGAGAAGCTCTTTTTATACCCAATCATGTTGCCAATTGACCTAATTAGTGTTAATTGGTCTTCCAGCTCTTCGTTATGCTCAAATTTACTTTTTCCAGCCTCTTATTGCTACTTGTCCCAACTTTTTTGGGATTTGTTGACACCGTGAAATTTTGAATCAACATATTTTTCCTTTAAAATGATACATTTACTCAGATTAAACGTTTGATCTGTCATCTACGTTCTATTACAAATAAAATATTGGCATTTGCCATCTCAACAACAACAACAACAACATTTATTTATATAGCACATTTTCATACAAACAGTAGCTCAAAGTGCTTTACATATTAAAGAATAGAAAAATGAAAGACACAATTATAAAACAAAATAAATCAACATTAACATCGAATAAGAGTAAGGTTCAATGGCCAGGGGGTCAGAAAAAACAAAAAAACTAAAGGCGGCTGGAGAAAAAATAAAAAAACTATAATATAATCTCCACATCATTGCATTCAGTTTTTATTCACAATTTGTTTAGTGTCCCAACTTTTTTGGAATCCGGTTTGTACTATTAAATAATAAAAAGAGTGGGCAGCATAGTGGCACAGTGGTAGCGTTGCTGCCTCATAGTTAAGAGATTTGGGTTCACATCCTGGGTCCTCCCTGCGTGGAGTTTGCATGTATCTGCGTGGGTTTCCTCCCACAGTCCAAAGACATGCAGGTTAGGTGCTTTGGCGATCCTAAATTGTCCCCAGTGTGTGCTTGGTGTGTGTGTGTGTGTCCTGCGGTGGGTTGGCGCCCTGCCTTGCGCCCTGTGTTGGCTGGGATTGGCTCCAGCAGACCCCTGTGACCCTGTAGTTAGGATATAACGGGTTGGATAATGACTGACTGACTGACTAATAAAAAGATTAAATAATAGATGACTATTTTTATATTTTTTTATCACCTGCTCTTTCTCAGTTGTCCTGTTCTTTGAGGGGCCTGACAGATCCTAACCATTGAAACTGGCTATAGAAGGGTGAGTGGAGTCCTTCATGATCCTGGCTACCTTTGCCAGTACACTAGTAGTTTGGCTGAGGTGCATCCTGTTCTATTGACCATCGCCGAGACGTTTTTACACCTTGTTTGGTGTCGACCTGTAGTCCATTCAATTGACTGGATACAATTAGGAAAGGCACACACCTATCTACTGAAGGTCCCACAGGCTGACAATGTGGAATGATGGCTCAAGGATCTGGGCTGGTAATTTGAAGGTTGCTGGTTCGAATCCCGGCAGTGACAGAAAGAATACTAATCCATTGAACAATTGCTCCAGGGGCATTGTACAAATAGCTGACCCTCAGCTCTGCCCTCAAAAAAGACTCTTGTGTGTCTCTGTAGAGCAACTTGGGGTATGCGAAAAACGATAAATTCTTAATACAAGAAATTGTATATGGCAATTACAGGGTTAAAAAAAAAAAACGAATCAGGGCAAAACACCAAGCCATTTTTTAAGGACTTGCCTGCAGAGCTTACAGACAGGATTGTCGGGAGGACTACACAAAATTACTGCAGCTCTGATGGTTCTGAATAAGCACGGTATGGTGGTCTTCCTAATTCTTAAATGGAACTCTTCCTAGACCCGGCTGCCTGGTCAAAGTGTGCAACGGGGGGGAGAAGGGCATTGGTAAGTGAGCTGACCAAGAACGCAAAGATCACACGTTCCAGAGGACCTGTGTAGAGAGATAAGAAACTTCCAGAAGGACAACCACCACCGCAACACTCCACTAATCTGGACTCTACAGCAGAGTAGTCAGATGACAAATGAAAGCCTGGTTGAAATGTGCAAAAACCACTTAAAGGACTCTCATACTATGAGAAACAAGATTCTCCGGTCTGTTGAAACCAAAATTGAACTGATTGACCTCAATTCTAAGTATCTACTACTTGTACAGGGTGGTCTAGATCTAATTATGCAGATCCAGATCATCTGGATGACTTTGATTTATGCAGGGGCGATTCCAGTTCAGCGTGAAGATGATTCTTCATGTTGTCAGCTCGCACACTTCTCGATGATCCTCGATTTTTTGGGTGATTTTCTATGTAATAAACTTAATAAGTTATAGCGTAATTAAAATTGCATAACTAGATCTGGACCACCCTATATTTTAAGTCCTGTAGGGATGGTGGTGATATCCCCATGATGCGCACGACTCTCTGCAGCCTTGTGTGCTCCTCTTATGAGCCGTCTCCATACCTGGTAGTGCTGCCTCCTGCCAGTATGTGCTCAATGGCCGTGCGGTAGAAGGACCTCAGGACTCTTTCTGACACTCTGAATTTGTTCAGTTGTCTGATATGATAAAGGGGGCTGCCTTGTCTTTCTCACCAGAATGTGTCTGTGTGTGTGTGTGTGTGGACCACGTCATGTCACTCCTGATGTGGCTTTCCAGGTATTTGAAACATCAGCCCTCTCCATTGCAGTGCCATTAATGAACAGAGGTGTGCACCTAGGTTTTCGCTTCTTGTTCTCCCTGCTGAAATCCACTATGAGCTCTTT
Organism: Polypterus senegalus; assembly: GCF_016835505.1. NCBI lineage: Eukaryota > Metazoa > Chordata > Cladistia > Polypteriformes > Polypteridae > Polypterus > Polypterus senegalus. The sequence continues at coordinate 321,632,097 of NC_053154.1, forward strand.
AGTTTTGTTGACACTGATGGACAGACGCCATAGTGACAGGCCAGCCACATTGTGCAGGTAGGGCCCCTCACCGTTGTTGCTGATGAGACCTAACTCAGCTGTGTCCTCAGCTAATGGTGTCTGAGCTGCAGCTGGCTACACAGCCCTGTGTGTGTGTAGTGAATGCAGCGTGGGACTAAGGGCAGACCCCAATGTTCGGGGTAATGGAGCTGGAGGTTTATTCTCAAATCCTAACTACCTGGGGTCTAGCATACAAAAAGTCCAAGATCCATGTTGCTTAAGTTGGAGTGCAGACCCGGAATCTGTAATGTTGTTACTAGTCTGGTGAAGACAATTGTGTTGAAGTCGATAAACAGCAGACTCATGTAGCCATCTTTAACAGAGTCCAAGAGCAGGAAAGAGTAGAGTGCAATACCTGGGAGAGTTTCATCACTTGTGGATCTGTACGTAAACTGAAATGGATCCATGTCATTGGGGAGGCAGGAGCAGATGTGGTCCTTACCTCTTTGAGGGCTGAATATTTTTTCCAAAATACTTAGCGGTTTCACACACAAGACAACATAAAACACCTGTTGCTATATGCTGTGGCTGCCGTTGGCGCGTGTTCGGCGTCTCTGGTGGCAGTGGCTGCATGGGGGCACCTCGATGGTCAGCAGGAATGCACGGTGGGCCAGCTGCCTGGCTGTCTTCGCACAGCAGGTGGGTGCCGGTGGCTGTTGCTGTGTTAAGCACTACGGTTTGTTTGTACCTCTTGTCATCATAAGTGGTTGTCCTCTAGGGCAGACGCTGCTGTAGACACATCAGCTGCACTAAAGTGTTCAGCAGCACGATCAGCTGGGGACCAATCAGGTGATACCGGTACCTCACATTGGTTTTTGACATCCATCTCCAGATTGCCTGCATCAAACTCCGGAGTCTGACAGGTCAGGGTCCAATTCAGCGAAATTAAGTAAAACGTCCCCACTTTGCACATTTGCTTTGGTCTCTCACCAGATGTCGATGCCATCTGAGAGGTTGTTCGTTGTCTTCGCTACTCATGCACATGTAGGGAATCAAGGTTAAATCAACTTTATTTCTAGCAAAATGAGTCGGACTAAAATGTAAGGGTGAGTTTTGTTGCAGTTTACAGCTGATTACCATCCTCTACTCCTGAATTTTGACAAAAGTCGACATCAGCCCTGAAAGAGTTAATCAGACATTCAAAGCACTTCTTAAATACCAAGGTGAGAGCTACAGGCTGAGAAAGACATTTTATTGGAACATTAGAACAAGTCATTGCTACTCAAGGATTGATTATTTCTTTGTAGATAACAATTTATTGCCTACGATTAAATCTTGTAAGTACGACTCTATTATTATTTCCGACCATGCCGCTTTGATTATGGAGCTAAAATCATTATGCCCCACATATTCATCTCGCAAATGGCATCCTTACCCACTTTTATTAGCAAACAAGAACTGTACAGAATTTATATTCAAGGTAATCAATATTTTTTTAGAGACAAATACATCCTCAGAGGTTTCTTCAGGAACACTCTGGGAAACCCTGAAAGGCCTTCTTAAGAGGACAGATCATCTCATATCTTTCCCACAGAAATAAAATGGAAACCATGCAGGTGTCAGGGCTAATCAGCGAAATTACTAGAATAAAACAAGAACATGCCAGGTGTCCAAGTGAGGCACTTCATAGGAAAAGGCAGGCTCTGCTTTGCAGAACTCAACCTCTTAACAACTAAAGAAACTGAAAAACTCCTTTTTAAATCAAGAGATCGTTATTATGAACACGGAGAGAAAGCTAATAAGATCTTAGCTCAACAAATCCACAAGCAAGACGTTTGCAATGGAATCACCAACAGAAAAAAAATTCAACTCCATTACAAAAGTGGAATCAGAAATTGGTGCCACACTACAGCACAGTGGCGTCCATTACAGAATTCTTTGCCATTTAGGGCCACCTAATAAGAAAGGCTCAGCATTTGAAGTTTGAAGGTTCAGCATGCCAACTTTACATGCCCTATTTCTCTTGATGGATGATCTCTTGAAGACCAAGTGTGCTCTCATTCCCACACTCTGCCAGGCTTACTATTGCCATGCACATCTTATTTTGGCCTGGCGCAGTCTAGACATTCTTTTATCAAACATTTCCTGTCTGAAGATATGAAGTAAGGCTGAACTCTGGGACAGTATCAAATATACTGATCCTGCCAGGATGGGCTCTGGTTGCCCTAGCCCTGCCCATCACACGTCTGAATTGGGGGGTACTTGGGGGTCCACAACAAACAAAAGTGTTCCTCACCAACAGATGCCCCACATCTGCTGGACCCTATAACCTAGCCAAACACCCAGTCCATGTAAGCATTGAACAATGTTGGAGCAAAAACACCTCCCTGATGAACCCCAGAATGAACAGCTGATTCTGCACACCTCTGACTATAAATATAACATCAGGTCATGTCTCTTGCAGAAATTCTCAGATGGTCCTGCACTTATAGGGTGTATTGATAAAGGGGATCGGACATTTTCATGCAGAAATAATTATTTGCAACTTGGTACTTGGGGGTCCACATCAATTACAGGTTGGACAGGTCTAAAAACACAGAGGAGTTATAAAAGAAAGGGCAGAGCAGACTCTTATTCCTTAGGAGATTGCGTTCCTTTAATGTGGGAAGTGACATCCTTCACATCTTCTACAACTCTTCTGATGACCAGTACGATTTTCTAAGCTGTGCTGAGCTGATAAAATCACTTCAAGAGAGGCCCACAGAATCAACAACTGGAATTATAAGCAGGCACTCATTTGAAGATCTAAGATTATGATTTGGAGTGTAAGGTGACAGGCATTCTGAAATATAAGATGGAGCAGATTTAGTAAACCATAAGCAGTATTTTAAAGTCAATTCTAAATGGCACAGGTAACCAGTGTAGTGATATCAGAACTGGACAGATCTGACTACCTGTCTATCTATCTTATGTAGCACCTTTCATTTTTCATTTATATTATAATACTAGGGGGCTCCTGTTCGCTTCGCTTGCCCACCCCTGGGTTTGGTTTACCAGATATACAATTTAAAGAGATTGGGAATTGTTACATATGCATTATTTTCATCCATCCATTTTCCAACCCGCTGAATCCAAATACAGGGTCACGGGGGTCTGCTGGAGCCAATCCTAGCCAACACAGGGCACAAGGCAGGAACCAATCCTGGGCAGGGTGCCAACCCACCACAGGACACACACAAACACACCCACATACCAAGCACACACTAGGGCCAATTTAGAATCGCCAATCCACCTAACCTGCATGTCTTTGGAATGTGGGAGGAAACCCACGCAGACATGGAGAGAACATGCAAACTCCACACAGGGAGGACTTGGGAAGCGAACCCGGGTCTCCTAACTGCGAGGCAGCAGCGCTACCACTGTGCCACCGTGCTGCCCGCATTATTTTCACTTTTACTTTAAACCTTTTGTAAAAACAATAGTGTACTTGTCTTTTATTTTCGGTCCGGGGCATGGTTAAATCTCTTTCTTCCAGGACGTATGACGCTGCTAATGTTGTGAAGGAGGGCAGCCGAACGCACACTAAGGAGAAGTGATTGGATCATCTGCTGGCTTGTTGCTGCTGCTGCTACTGGCGAGCTATGTATTCTGCTTGTCGCGCTGCACGTCGATCATTTAAAAGCCTGTACAGCAGCTGTCCTTTTGCCACTTTGCATCTCTGCCACTCACATTGTGAAAGGGGGGGTTTGGCTGAATGCATGCTAAGGAGAAGCAGTCGGATCATCTGCTGGCTTGCTGCTGCTGGTGAGCTGTGTTTTCTGCTTGTCGCACTGCACGTCGATCATTTAAAAGCCTGTACAGCAGCTGTCCTTTAGCCAATTTGCGTGTCTGCCGCTCACGTCGTGAAAGGTGGGGTTTGGCTGAACGCAAGCTAAGGAGAAGCGGTCGAATCATCTGCTGGCTTGCTGCTGCTGGTGAGCTGCATGTTCTACTTGTCGCGTGCCATTATTTTAAGAGCTGGGAGCACATGATGACTGTCTGCCAAAAGTATTCCAACAACTGCTAGGTTAGATGTCCGTGAACTTGTTTTAAATGTCTCACTGCCTTGTCTCACGGGACGTCAAATTGTCTTCCGAGAAAATCACGTCTCATCTCCCTAGTCTCACTTCCAAGATTTTTTTTTTATAATAGAGAGATTAGTGCCTTTCATTGTCAGTCTCTGCAATGAGAAGTCAAGTAAAATGACACCTTTTACTAGCTAACTGAAGAGATTACAATGCACAAGCTTTTGAGGCAGAAGAAGAGGGGACCCAAGCTGCCTTGAAAGCTTGCGTATTGTAATCTCTTTATTTAGCCAATTAAATGGCGTAAATTTGCCAGACTTCTCATTGTATTCATTATGGCTAACACGATACAACATTGTAGTACTAGTGTTATCTATCTCTCTATATTATACAGCATCTTTCATTAATTATCTATCTGTTATATAGTGACTTTCATTATATATCTATCTATTATATAGTGCCTTTCACTATCTATCTATCTATCTATCTATCTATCTATCTATCTATCTATCTATCTATCTATCTATCTATCTATCTATTCTCAACGACTCGGCCGGGAGGCCTTGAAGGACCGCAAGTTGGCGTGTGCCCATCTGGGATCACGTGGGGGTCGCCTTCCTGGTTGCTTTGGGGGCCATGGGTTCAGGGCATGGAAGCCCCACCCTGTAGGGGCCCGTGGTCACCGCCAGGAGGCGCCCCAATGCCTTGGGGACTTGTGACCTCAGCATTTCCGCCACACCAGGAAGTGCTCTGGAGAAGATATAAGAGGACACCCGGAGAGCTGCCGGGAGAACAGCCGGCACTTCCACCACGCTGGGGCGTGGCTAAGAGGGGAATGCCGGGAACCACCTGGAGCTCATCCGGGAGGACATAAAAGGGGCCGTCTCCCATCATTCAGGGCTAGAGTCGGGTGGAAGAAGGACGAGGTAAGAGAGGAGAGTGGAGGCGGCCCGAGAGGAAGGCATTTGTGGCCAGGACTATGTGTGTTGGGGTTTGTGCACTTTATTGTATCTATCTATCTATCTATCTATCTATCTATCTATCTATCTATCTATCTATCTATCTATCTATCTATCTATCTATCTATCTATTATATAGTGCCTTATCTATCTATCTATCTATCTATCTATCTATCTATCATAAATTGTCTTTCATTATCTAAGAGCTTAGAGCAGTGTCCGATGCCCTTTTCAGAGGAATCCACCAAGACAAGCAACAATATCCATGCTAAGCCACAGTGCCAAGCTAGACTATCAGGTGGCCTGCTGACAAGAGCATGAGACTGGCAGCTGCAGGCTGACCTTGGTTAGCCAGTTGAAATTCCCTGACACCATCTTGGCAGCCACATTCAGACTAAATGTGGTCCTTGAGTCTCAATTAACTAAACTAAAGTTTGGGTTGAAGAAGCACGTGAAAGAAAGAGGGCCAAGTTATGAAGGGCTGGTGACCAGGGATGGATGGCCAAGTGTCAGCCTTGTGGAGTTGGGCTGCAGAGGCTTTGCAGACCAGTCACTTCGTTGAACCCTGAGATCCCTTATCATATGTGGACTTCACAACTGAAGAGCCATCAAGAACATTCTTGAAGCTGCTGACAAGACTGCTAGGTGACTTTGGTTCAGGAGTGGTGTAAACACAATACTTGGACTCGAGCAGGGGATTGATTATCCCCTGCCGGTTTGCCCAAATGAGAGTGTCTGATTTTCACACCCTGAGGTCTTCATTAACGATGTGTAGAAGTTGTGCCACAAGGCCTATCACAAAACTAGATCATCTAAATATTCAATGCTCACACTTCTGTAATCCCTTAAACCATCAGACTGAAGAATCTGCAGCAGCGAGCTGCGAGTCTTGACTTTTTTGTTTCAATGAACAAATTTTCCACCCACCAAAAAGGAAAATAAAAAAAAAGCCACACACTGCCTTTTTGTGCTTCACATTGAACACGTCAAGCAATCAGCGGCCAAATAGCCTTAATGAGAATTATTAGCAAGATAAAATACCGTATGCCAGGTGGAAACTTACTGCAAACACATCTCGTTAACTAATCACCGCGTGTAATGGCTATGGGATAAACAGAAGCAAAATGGACCAATTCAGAATGGTGGAGTAAAATAAACATCTGGAATAAGGATCAGCGAGTACGACGATGGGAGTGAGGAGCGGAGAAATGTACACAGGAATGTTATTTTTGGAATTTTAAATGTTTCTGACGGTAATTTCATGACTCCCTTGAACCTTGACAGTGCTGGCATTTGGCCCAGAACATTGCTTCCTTATATTTCAGCGTTCTGAGCTGGCTGGGGTGGGTGATTCATACTGTGGCCGGCACCTGCTGACACCTCTGAGGAGAATTTTGAGCTGACAGGCTTTTTGTTCTCATCACAGCCTTAAAGAGGTAGGGGACTCATGGTGGACACAATGGTCGCACAATTACTGAAGGTGTCCTTTCTCCAAGAAATCAAAAGAGTAAAAAACCCTTCTGGAACTCTTTCAGGATTTTCTATTGAGATGAATTTGTTAAAGATGAACCTGAGTTGCATGAGTCTGCATCCGGTGATGAGATGAAAGATGGAGAATCTGTTTGAAAGTCTATTGGACTCCTAAATGACCACCAAGTGGGCAAAATATGAGCTTTTGCTTTATTGATTAGAGTGTCAAGCTCAAATCTTGGATAAATGTTTTCCAAGCTTCCAATTGTATTTTTTTTATTCTGCTGAAGAGTTTGTGGTTTTATGTTTGACGGATCTGCTTTAAAATATATTGTTTAAAAAATTAAAGGACCACTTTTTAATGAGAGTATAGCATCAAGTCAATGACACTTCTGGCCTATTGATCTGGTCAGTTAAGTAGCAGAGGGGGTTGTTAATTAGTTTCAGCTGCTTTGGTGCATCAGAGGGGCAACAATGAGACGACCCCCAAAACAGGAATGGTTTATCAGGTGGAGGCCACTGACATTTTTCCCTCTTCATCTTTTTTCACTTGTTTTACATTTGGCTATGGTCAGTGTCACTACTGGTAGCATGAGGTGATACCTGGACCCTACAGAGCTGGCACTGGTAGTCCATCTTCTCCAGGATGGCACATCAATGCATGCCATTGCTAGAAGGTTTGCTGTGTCTCCTAGCACAGTCTCAAAAGCATGGACTCTAGGAGAGTTGGATATGGCTGTAGAAGGTCCTTAACCCATCAGCAGGACTGACCGGTTTCTGCTCCTTTGGGCAAGAAGGAACAGGATGATCAGTGCAGTGCAGTGAGCAAAGGGCCCACTAGAGGATGTCAGGCCCTCAGGCCACCCTTACGAAGTCTGGTTCTGATTGTTTGGTCAGAGACATTCACACCAGTGCCCTGATGGAGGTCATTTTGTAGGGCTCTGGAAAGTGCTCATCCTGTTCCTCCTTCTTAGTAATAAACTACACTGCATTTGTCATTCCAATAGACAGTGCATCACAAACATTAACACTGCTTGTACGAATCCCATGCCAAATGGGATACAACAGAGATACATTCATTGTATTTGTCATTCCAACAGATGGTGCATCACAAACATTCTCAGTAATAAAATGCACTGTGCTTGTCATTCTAATACATGGCACATCCATCACAAACATTAACATTGCTTTTATTAATCCCATACCAAATATCATATAATAGAGACACAATTACATTTGTCATTCCAACAGATGGAGCATCAACATCACAAACATTTGTAGCAATTCATTTTATTACTACAAACGTTTGTGCAGTGCTTTCTTATAATAACAATGCATTTTATCACAACATGCATATACAAAATACATTCTAATTGATGGTGCACTGCAAACGTTAACCATGAGGTCTATGTTGATTATCTAGATTTCATCCCATCTTACAGGGGTAGCACAACTATGCTGAGTAATAAAGCAGTTCTGTTTTTCTCCATTGCCATACAGGAAACTGAAACTGCTAAGTTCAGGTTTTTCAAGCTATTTGCAACAAGAAGTTACAAGATTGCTCATTTCAGGTCTTAACAGAGGAACTTCAAAAACTCCCAAAGTTCAAAAGCCGATATTTCACTGCAAAACATCGACCGGCATTTCTCACATTCAGTCAATTATTTGATCTGCAATTGCTCAAAAGCATCAATCGAGACAATTTATGGATCTTATTATCAGAGTGAGTGTCTCCAGTCCATATCTGGCCCAGTTTGATTTTTAGGCCAAGCTTTCACCAGTGGGCCTGGGTGGTCTGGTTTCCTGATGATTAAAAATATTCCATTAAGTGGTTTAAGAACAATCCTCTATTATTTATTTAGCTATTTAAAAAAAAAAAAACATTCACTAAAACATAAAATTTAGCATTAGCATTAACTTAATAGGTTTAATTCTTACATTTCTCGCCTCTACTTGTATATGCAGGGATCAGAGACAGTTATTACATTTTACTTTATAAGAGCCAAAGATTATTTATAATCTCTGGGGGTCTTTACTGTTCATTGCTATAAGGCAATACAGTGCTTCCTCCTGATGCACTTGTTAAGTTTATTTTGAAATATCTGCACAATATACAATACATTTATTTATTTATCGATTTTGATTGTATGTATGTATGTTTTTTATGTTTCTGCTGCTGAAATTCCTCCTTGGAATTAATAACGTTCATCAAATCTAAATACAGATTCAATCACAAAAACACAAACAAACTTCTAAGAATTCCTCCTTTATTTATTTATTTTATTAATTTTATTGTAATCATTCCATACAAATTTGTGTTGGGCTGGCGCCCTGTCCGGGGTTTGTTTCCTGCCTTGCGCTCTGTGTTGGCTGGGATTGGCTCCAGCAGACCCCCGTGACCCTGTAGTTAGATATAGCGGGTTGGATAATGGATGGATGGATGGATGTCTGTGTGTAAACACGATCACTTGAAAACACTTTGTCCTCAGTCAATGAGATTTTCTACACCTGCTTAATATCAAAAATAAGGAATCCTATCAACTTTTGTCCACTTCCAACAAGAAGATGTGATACTTTAACTGAAACATTTCGCAAATTTTCAAGTAAACTATGGCTATAATTACAGATAGAGGATTTAATTTTGTGTAGATATTTACAATGAATAAAAGCAAACAGATATGAAATTTGAGAAAATTTACTCAGCCGGAAGTAAAATTTTATTTAAACAACCATCTGAATTTTTTTGTATCATGGAAATATAAATGTGTACACGATATTAAAAACTGTATTCAATATAATGCATATTCTTTCAATGACTAATATTAATTTTATTTTAATTTATACATCATCAGTTTAACAATAATGTGTAAACATTGAACATGCCATGGAAATATAAAGATGTAATGGGAACGATCAGCTGCTACGACCCATTGTGTTCCTGGTAATACATTTAATTTTATGACATTTAATTTTATGACACCGCCAGGCGGTGCCCCACTTCCAGACCATCATCTGCTACATCCGGCCGAGGCAGGAGCCCGGCCGGGACGCCCAGGAGGACCGGAGGGGGGCCTGTACCTCCACCAGACCACGAGGGGGTGTCCGCCCTGGTTATGTTGGTGGCCTCGGGTAAGGGGCATGGAAGCCCAGCCCTGTAGGGGCCCGTGGAGCCCAGCACTTCTGACACACCAGGAAGTGATGGGGGGTAGACTTTGGGAAACACCAGGAGAGCTGCCGAGAGGACAGCCGGCACTTCCGCCACGCTGGGGCGTGGCCAAGGGAGGAATGCCAGGAACACCTGGTGCTCATCCAGGAGCTGTATATAAGGGGCTGCCTCCCTCCAGTCATTGGCGGATGTCGGGTGGAAGTGGACAGAGCTGGAGTGAGGACTGGAGGCGGCCAGGAGAGAAAGGCACAGAGACTGTGAGGCCTGGACTTTGGGGGATCGGTGCTGGAGGCACTGGGGTGTGACTGCACGGTAAACTTGTACATATTAATGTAAATAAACAGTGTGTTGGGTGAAACAACGATGTCCGTCTGTCTGTGTCCGGGCCAGAGTTCACAATATATATATATATATATACTGCTCAAGAGAATTAAAGGAACACTTTTTAATCAGAGTATAGCATAAAGTCAATGAAACTTATGGGATATTAATCTGGTCAGTTAAGTAGCAGAGGGGGTTGTTAATCAGTTTCAGCTGCTGTGGTGTTAATGAAATTAACAACAGATGCACTAGAGGGGCAACAATGAGATGACCCCCAAAACAGGAATAGTCTAACAGGTGGAGGCCACTGACATTTTTCCCTCCTCATCTTCTCTGACTGTTTCTTCACTAGTTTTGCATTTGGCTACAGTCAGTGTCACTACTGGTAGCATGAGGCGATACCTGGACCATACAGAGGTTGCACAGGTAGTCCAACTTCTCCAGGATGGCACATCAATACGTATCATTGCCAGAAGGTTTGCTGTGTCTCCCTGCACAGTCTCAAGGGCATGGAGGAGATTCTAGGAGACAAGCAGTTACTCTAGGAGAGCTGGAGAGGGCCATAGAAGGTCCATAACCCATCAGCAGGACCAGTATCTGCTCCTTTGGGCAAGGAGGAACAGGATGAGCACTGCCAGAGCCCTACAAAATGACCTCCAGCAGGCCACTGGTGTGAATGTCTCTGACCAAACAACCAGAAAGACTTCATGAGGGTGACCCAAGGGCCCCATGTCCTCTAATGGGCCCTGAGCTCACTGCCCAGCAGCATGCAGCTCGATTGGCATTCGCCATAGAATACCAGAATTGGCAGATGCACCACTGGTGCTCTGTGCTTTTTACAGATGAGAGCAGGTTCACCCTGAGCACGTGACAGAAGTGAAAGGGTCTGGAGAAGCCATGGAGAACATTATGCTGCCTGTAACATCATTCAGCATGAGCAGTTTGGTGGTGGGTTAATGATTGTCTGGGGAGGCATATCCATGGAGGGTCACACAGACCGCTACAGGCTTGACAAAGGCACCTTGGCTGCCATTAGGTATCAGGATGAAATCCTTGGACCCATTGTCAGACCCTATGCTGGTACAGTGGCTCCTGGTGCACGACAATTCCTGGCCTCATGTGGTAAGAGTATGCAGGCAGTTCCTGGAGGATGAAGGAATTGATACCATTGACTGGCCACCACACTTTCCTGACCTAAATCCAATAGAACACCTCTGGGACATTATGTTTTGGTCCATCCAATGCCACCAGGTTGCACCTCAGACTGTCCAGGAGCTCAGTGATGCCCTGGTCCAGATCTGGGAGGAGATCCCCCATAACACCATCTGTCATCTCATTAGAAGCATGCACCGATGTTGTCAGGCATGTATACAAGAACACAGGGGCCATGCAAAGTGCTGCGTACAATTTGACGTTGCTGCAATTAAATTTTGGCAAAATGGACTAGCCTGCCACATCATTTTTCACTCTGATTTTTGGGGCGTCTTTGAATTCAGGGCTCTGTAGGTTGATCATTTTCATTTCCATCAAACGATGTGGCATCCTTTCGTTCCTAACACATTACGCAGTCTATATCAGTATAGATATCCAGGAGGATTTCTTTTTCCCATTGAGATCTGATGTGTTTTCAAAGTGTTCCTTTAATTTTTTGAGCAGTTTATATATATATATATATATATATATATTATTTCTGACATCTTTATCATAATTAAATGTAGCTAAATGCAGTTTTACCTATAGCAATTTATTGCAACAAATATTATATAATACCAGTAACGGTGCACTACACAATAACGTGCAGTGAATACACTTGACTTGACCATTCCTAGTTTTCCTCCTCCTTCTCTGTCTCTTTTTGCCATTCGTTTGCTCAGAGGTTTCCTGAGCAGCTCTTCTTTTCTCCACCCTAGTGATCTGCTTCTTCTCTTCTTCCGTCTGCATCCTTTCATGTTAAAACTGATTAAGTTATAGTGTTTGTGTTGCAATTACTTAGTACGTTTTCATAATTTTTCACTTAAGCTGGCACTTAAGTCTTCATTCTGTCTCAAGAATGATTCAAGATATGAAGAGGTAGGGGAAGTGATGGCAAAGGTGGTAGGGATGAGAATGGCGCCGGTACACATGCGCCGCACGGCTGCCCTACTGGCCGCTGAGTTGATTCTACAATAAAATAAAATATAAATAAAAAGAGGAATAAAAATCATCACCCTGAAAGTGAACAGTAGAGGTCACGTAGTATTTGTGTACCAAATTTCAGGTCGATAGTTCAAACGGCTTGCGAGCTACAGGTGATTTAAAATCCTGGACAGACAAATGGACAGCCATGGTAGCGTATTATAGAAGTAGACTAACACTTTTTCTCTGTTTTTAGGTGACTGTACAAAATTCCCTGCTTTATGCTGAACCTAGGCAAGACACGCAGCACAAGACTACAGCGTTTTGTTCCTGAATTGTAACGTGCTCACAGTCTCCACCTGCTTGTTTGCTTTTTTCCAAGTTACAGTTTGCTGTTACCTTTTGTAACTGTTTGTTGTCTGTTACTGACAACGTAAGTCATTTCCTTTTTTGTAGTGTTCATTGTAACTTAATATCTTAGTTAAAGTTGCAACTTATGTTGACGGTCAGTGCAAGTATACAAAAGTGCTATTATGTTTGCTGTTTGCGAATGAACATATTGTTAAGTCTGTGCACTGTTGACCTTTTGGGAGAGATGCGCTGTACTTTACTTCGCTCCAGGATGTTAAAATGTGTTGATTCTTGCAGTATTAAACGTAAAAGGTAATTTTTTTTTTGTAAACGAATGCCGTCTTGGGTGTTACGCTTTACCTTTTATTCTGGTAAGAGCGGCGGCCATTGTTCCCATTTGCCAGTTGAGACAGGGCCTCTGTCGCTCTCCGCGTGGGGCGAATAACTTGCATGCACTGATCACTGCGGTCTGGAGCTGGGATCGGAAGATTGTTTTTTGGAAAAAAAACTGCGTTTTTATTGAGTCTTGACTTTTCCTTTAGCGGTCGTTTCTAGCGAGGCCTTAGGCCTTTGACTACCGGCCGTAGCAAGGCCTGAATTACATGTGTGCAAGAGTGGCTGTTTTTTGGTGGGCCACTAAGCCTGCTGTATATCATGAAGGCAAACGATTTACCTTGGCATTTATGCATTTTTTCCACATGGTTAATAGTGCCACCTACTGGTTTGATTAAAGAATACATAAAGTTGGGTGATGTTTAAACATTGCTCTTCCTGAATACCATGTAATTTTGACATTTAATTAGTTATGTGCTGTGGCAGTAGGGGGAGCTAGTGCTCCCTTGAACCCTCAGGTACCACGCTAGACACTGGATAAAAGTCCAAGACTTTTTATTAATTAACACTAACGTGCACAAAGCACCCTCCACACTACTCATATACTTAATAAATACAACAATAATACTCTTTCCTCCTCGCCCAGACACTTCGCCCTCCTACCTCCCAGCTCAGCTCAGTCTCAGGGCTTTCCCACAGTCCTTTTATACACCCTGACCCAGAGGTGTTCCTGCCCAATCAGTCCACAGTTCCTTATTCCTTCCAGGTCAGGGTAAACAGTCCTTTTCTTCAACCCGGGAGCACGTCGTTCCTTCCTGTCACGTGACCGTGACATACTCCCGGGTTATAGGGCATATAAGAGCCCACGAGCCCCCCTACAGCGACTCTCGCTGGCCCCCAAGGTATCCAGCAGGGCTGTGTATAAATACTACATAGTCCATGAGGCCCTGCTGGAACTCGGGACACAATCCTGCTGTCGGGAGAGCTCCTCCTGGCGGCCAGGGGGTGAGGGCCGGAGCACGAAGCCGGCAGTCCTCCACAGTGCATATATGTATTTCATTTGTATGTGTGCACTTATTGTATTCGTTTATTTGTGTTTAGATACCACACATATACTTACGTATATAAATCTATTAAAGTACTTGAAGCAAACTGGAAAAGGGTGTTATCTACTCTCTGGTGTAGCTGCCGTTCTTTCTAACCAAAGAATTAGACCAGCAAGTGTACAATCAGCACAGTAACGTACAACTATCCCATCACTTGTACGTAATCGAGGAAATGAGTATGTAATCTTGAAAAACTTCCACCATCTCCTTAAATGCAAAAATATCATTTTAATACACAATTAGATTATAAATAGAGATAAATGATTGTGTATTGATATTATCAATTAGTTTTGATGAGAAACAAAGAGATACAACAACAACATTTATTTATATAGCACATATTCATACAAAAAAATGTAGCTCAAAGTGCTTTACAAAATGAAAGAATAGAAAAATAGAAGACACAATAAAAAATAAACATAAGTCAACATTAATTAACATAGAATAAGAGTAAGGTCCAATGGCCAGGGTGGACAGAAAAAACAAAAAAACTCCAGACGGCTGGAGAAAAAATAAAATCTGCAGGGATTCCAGACCACGAGACCACCCAGTCCCCTCTGGGCAATCTACCTAACATAAGTCAAACAGTCCTCTTTGGATTTAGGGTTTTCATGGAAGGACCTGATGATGATGGTCACGTAGACTTCTGGCTTTCAGTCCATCAATGTTGGAGCATCATGATGCTTTGAGTAGGTGGTGGTGGCGCAGGCCGCCACCACAAAGAAACCGGAAAAAGAAACAGAAGAGAGAGTCGGGGTCAGTACGGATTTTAGAGCCACCATGAATAGTTATTATGAAGAATTGAACATACAGAGTATCAGTATTAAGTTAAAGTGAAGTTATGAGAAGGCCATGTTAAAGTAATGTGTTTTCAGCAGTGTTTTAAAGTGCTCTACTGTATTAGCCTGGCAAATTCCTATTGGCAGGCTATTCCAGATTTTGGGTGCATAACAGCAGAAGGCCGCCTCACCACTTCTTTTATGTTTAGCTTTTGGAATTCTAAGGAGACACTCATTTGAAGATCTAAGGTTACGATTTGGAATATAACACGTCAGGCATTCCGATATATAAGATGGAGCGAGATTATTTAAGGCTTTATAAACCATAAGCAGAATTCAATCCTGAATGACACAAGTAACCAGTGTAGTGACATCAAAACTGGGGAGATGTGCTCAGATTTTCTTTTCCCAGTTAGGATTCTGGCAGCTGCATTCTGCACTCGTTGCAAGTGATTTATGTCTTTCTTGGGTGGTCCTGAGAGGAGTGCGTTACAGTAATCTAATCTACTGAAAACAAACGCGTGAACTAATTTCTCAGCATCTTTCAATGATATAAGAGGTCTAACTTTTGCTATGTTTCTTAAGTGAAAAAATGCTGTCCTAGTGGTCTGATGAATATGTGATTTAATTTAAAGATACGATATTTGAGAAATATTGCGCTGCTGGAAATGGTTCTGATGACCTTTTCCTCTCTTTCAGTAAATGTGAAAGTCGAGGGGAGTGCACTGTCGATTTTTTTAGTAGCTCACCTTCTTCAGCCCCTCATCTTGGCCAAGGATTACAATTTTATGCAGATCTCAAGTAATTAATTACATTAAAAGTGGGGCAGATCGGTGAGGACTTCATGCCTGCACTGTGTTTTCATTGACAGAATTTGGTTTTCACAAGGTTGACGAGTGATAAATGTGCATTGGTGATAGACGGGTTAATGTCGCTGCTTTATAGCACCAGAATCGTGGATTCACATCCTGGTCTGGTGACTGTCTGTGTGGAGTTTGCTTGTTTTCCATTTGTCTCCCATATTTCCACCTCAAAGATGGGTGTGTGCCTGTAGGACTCCTGAATTAGCCCAGCTTGGCTCTGCTCTTGATGGTGTTCTGCACTAGACTGGTGCCGGTAATCTGACTCTGCTGATTTTGGTCCATGTGATTAAGTGGGTTTGAAAATGGATACGGGTCGCTGAACGTTTCAGTCCTTTCAGTATACGAGAAAGTTGAGGGGAGCACACTCCCGAAAAAAAAAATGGATGGATGTGTGGACTAGGATGGTAAAGACTTTTTTCAGGTTCATTAAGAAATTTCGACTCCCTATCATGTTGGCCACACTGGGCCAATGTTGCTCGCAGTGTAAAAATCCCAGGTGTGCCATTGTTGAGTGCCCACATACAGTAGGCACAATTTGTTTGCCCAGCTGACCCAATTGCAGTTTTTTGTTGGGGAATCTAAACATATAATTGAACTATTTTTATTTATTCTTTAAACCACTGAAGCCCAGCAATGAATGGTAGAAATTCAGCCAAATAAACAGATAAACTGTCTGAGAGCCTCTTTACATCACAAGAAGGAGCAAAGACAGTGTTCATGATTAGTTAATGGGTTCTCAGTATAGGTCATATTTACAAAAATGAATGATAATTTTGCCACAAATGCTCCAACAGACCCTCATGTCTATAGTCTTCCACCATACTATATGTCTTTTTCAATCCTCTAAGTTAAAACGTTAATAGCTGGCTCATGAAATTTCCATGGTGGAATCCCTGACCAGATGTTTAATTGCATTTATTTCATGATTTTAAGTGATGTTAGGCACAACACAGCCTCTTAAGTCATGGTGGTGAGAGGTGCTCATGTGAATGCGTTTGCTGGCGTAAAACATGTAATTACTGATTAAGTGGGGAGGAGATGCTCAATGGGCACAAGCTGTAGATAAGAATAAAAAAAGGAGTGGGTTAGTGCAGAGAGAGGAATAGTTTCTTGTTTTTTTGTGTGTGTGTTTTTCTTTGTCTAAAAATGAATTAAAAGCAGAGGAGAAGAGAGCAAATGGTGTGGGCAACGTTGGCCAGGCCAACTATTTACATGAACAGCTTGGAGTTTCTGTGTCTTGTCTCTAAGCACAGATGACAAGATGGAGAGAGACCACCAGAGCATTGAGAAGACAATGGCAAGGGAGCTGCAGGTTACTGACCCGAGGTGATTGTTTGGGTCTGTGTGTTGGACTGGGGCATGGTGGGCTGCATTGTTGGGATGTCCTGATGAATTTGAAACAAATTTACCTCACAACCTTTGTGATTTTAAGGGATTTTTCAAATTGAATTATTCATTGAGCACCCAAAGACACCATTTGTTTTCATGGCATGATTTTTTATTTATTGGATTATTTATTGACTGCACTATTTTGAGCACTTTAATTCTCATTGTTTTAATACCAATAAAAAATACTTTCTTGTGTGCTCACTGACCCTGCTCCATCTTGGTCTTGACTATCGATATCCCAGAACTGGCAAATGTGTTCATGGCCGCAGACAATGGGGCATAATAATCCCATAAATCATCAGGCATGTGGCAGGCACAATCACTGGACAGGGTACACTTGGCACCACCCACACACACACACACACACATATAGGGCCAATGTAGCATCGCCAAGTTACCTGACCTGCATTATTGCAAGAAGAAACCAGAAGAAACTCAGATTTACACTGGGAGAACATACATACTCCATGCAGGGAACATCCAGGACATGAATTCTACATGAATCTTTACTGCGTGGCAGCAGCACTACCACTGCACCACCACCATGCCACCCTTGACCTGTGGCCTCATGTACTGTATAAACGGTGTATACACACAAAATGTTGCGTACGCCCATTTCCATGCTTACAACGCAGTGTATGAAAACTAAACTTGGTGTAAAACCACGCCAGCTCAATCCCTTGTGTAAGCACGTTTTTGGCTCGGTTTTGCAAACTGGTGGCATCCAGCATCAAAGTTGTGCTACTGTTCCTGTGTGGTTTCCCTTTGTATTTTAGATTCACATCCCTGACATGGCTTTATCAAATACACTGAAATTAATTGCATATCATTTTTTAGTTTAAGGCATCTGATTGTAGTCAACCTGTAAATTCTAACGGTGCACAGAAGGGCCAAACTATTCCAAATATCATCGCTGCTTTAGCATTGTTACTCTCAGTGCACCAATCAGAGTGTTTTAACCCACTTTATCTGAGTGTGGAATTGCAACTCTACAGCAGCTGATCGGAAAGAGAATTATCGGAATACAGCATCTAGTACACGCTGTCTTGGCCATGTGCACAGTCTATATGAACTGCTCCCAAACGGCAAACACTTCAGAGCCTTTTCTGTCGAGACCTTGCGGTTCAGAAACGGTTTCATCCCAAGAGCTGTAAGCACAATTAACCAGTCCATCAAGTGCTCCCAGTAGACCTGTTTGTATTTATAAGTACAACCACCTCACTGTACACTTGCACTACAGTTGTACAACAACAACAACATTTATTTATATAGCACATTTTCATTCAAACAGTAGCTCAAAGTGCTTTACATAATAAAGAATAGAAAAATAAAAGACACAATTAGAAAACAAAACAAGTCAACATTAATTAACATAGAATAAGAGTAAGGTCCAATGGCCAGGGGGGACAGAAAAAACAAAAACAAAAACTCCAGACGGCTGGAGAAAAAAATAAAATCAGTAGGGATTCCAGACCATTAGACTGCCCAGTCCCCTCTGGGCATTCTACCTAACATAAATGAAATACTCCTCTTTGGATTTAGGGTTCTCACGGAAGGACTTGATGATGATGGTCACGTAGACTTCTGTCTTTTAATTCATCCATCATTGTTGGAGCATCATGATGCTTTGAGAGGTGGTGGTGGTGCAGGAAAAAGAAACAGAAGAGATTAGGGGTCAGTACGGTAGTTGTAATATTGCACAACCTGAGCCACTTTATAAAGTGAGTATTTTAGAGATGTTGACGACTGGCTTCTAAGTTGATTTTGATTTCCAAGCGCTATGTTTTTGGAGCTCTTGATATCATTTTTAAGATGAAATGCAGTAAAGTACATATATTTCATTATACAGATACATTTTCAAATTCATTTAAATAATGTAAACTATTAATAATTAAATGTTTGGACACGGTGGACAGCGGTATTGATGAGCTGGCGTCCCATTCAGAGATTGTTCCTTACTTGCACTGTATGCTTGCTGGGAATTGGCGCAACCCTGGATGGACAGATGGATTTTTGAAGAACCGGCATTCTAAGCTTACAGATGGCTTGACATTTATTACAGATCTTGTGTGGTGATTGGTTACTTGAAGAAAGAAAAGGAAGGACAGGAATTGGGTTAGTACATTTGAGAGAGACAGTATTGCTGCAATAAATTATTTCATTGAAGGTTGTGCACGGTGCAGCAAGCACCTTGCGGGAGGCAGGAACAGTCTCTGAACGAGGCACCAGCTCATCACTATCACTGTGCCACCGTGCCCCCTTGTTTACTACATACTTTAATTTCTGTCATCATGAAAATGATATCAAGTATACATCTTAGTATTTTATTTGTTTAGAGAGATGTAATATCATGAATGTAATGTATTCTGTGTCCTATCGGCATAAGAGAAAGCCTGTTTAAGAAGCATGTAGTGATTCACACACATAGAGCACATAGAAGAACACATAGAATACGTAGCATATCATGTGCTACTTTAGTTACTATGGGATTTGAGAAACTAGTAAATTAAATGATTTTAAGATGAAGTTCATGACGTTCTACTTTAAAGACAAAAATAAAATAAAATTGACATTTCAAGCTTTTTTTTCTACTATGTCCCTAATGTTTTTCTTATGTCTGTATTGTCTGTACCCTAATACGCTTCCATATGATACTCAGACATTGGACTATAACTCGCCTTTTCACAGTTACTTTGATATCTGACCACTTCTTGTTTATTTTGGACACTGTGCGACTTTTTGAACTTGAACTTTCGAGTTTCTCCACCACTCTCTGTCACTAGATCAACTTCCTTTAGTTGTTTATACCACTGCTTAAACCAACAAATAGTACATTTTTCATTGCCTCCACTTGGTTTTCGCTGAAATTCTTCTGTTTTCCCCTGTGCTTTTGCTGTTTTCTTTTCACACATTACTGAACTTAAAGGTCTATTTATGTTGATTTGCATATTCAAAGAGGTATAGTTCTGGGAGGAGTCAGAGTGGGGCAGCAGGCATGTGCACGTGCGTTACTTTTCACACTGACCGGGATTTATGGAGCGGAAGAACGTGGAAGTTGGCATACGCAGATTTATGCATCTGGATTTGTTTGTGCGTACACACATTTCTGTTCTTGTGCATACGCCATGTTTTAGTGTCAGTTCTACGCACGGTGTTATACATGAGGCCCCCTGGTGTTTTTAGGCTGAATACACTGTAATAAAGAAAGGAGAGTCACAAAATGGTTTGGGGACGGCCGCCCCGTATACTTGAAAAAAGCTATCAAAAAAGGGCCAAACAAGCATGTCTTTACAGACAGGAGTCCAAAACAGTACTAACTAACACAGATGGATCTGAGATATAAATATGGTGGCAACAGGAAGAGGAGGGCTAAAGGAGGGCCGAAACTGGAAGTGAGGTCATTAGTAGGAGTGCTCTGGAGATCGGAAGTGACTTCATTAGTGGGCGTGTTCTGTGAACCGGAAATTAGGTAATTGAGTGGCAGGTTCTTCAGATGGTCTGCAGAGGGACAAGAGGAGGAAGCATCAGATGACACTGCCAAGCCCTGGTCCGGTGTGACATAACATTATTTTAATCTGTAAACCATCTCTCATGTGCACGTGTGTGACAACACCGACCTGGTGTATCCATCTTTGACAACCAGAAATAATTTAGTTTTACAAAGCATTGTTTTGCTCTTCATTATATGTTTTAACGTTTAATTCATGTGTAATTTAGTGCTATTCAGTAACGTGCATCATTTCAATAAAACGCTGTTCAAATATGAATTTAAGGATTTCCTTTGTGTCTCTGTCCAGGAGCTCTACTGCCACCTTTTCAAAGCAGGGATTTTCTCATTTACCTAAATCAAATTCCCCTTTGTAGCTAAGGAATCTCTGCAAGTAGCTGGTCGGCAGACACCATGTCTAAGTTTTCTGGGATGAATGGGACCCCCGCTGAGATAAGCTGCCCCCGAGAGCAACAGCAACACAGCTTAGTCACTTAAGAGGATGCCAGGCGGCATACAAAGCATCCTGCATCCCGTGCACTCAAACCCTAACCTCGCTGTAGTGTGAATAGTGTCCTTCTGGATTGGCGGTCATTTATTTCAAAATGTGCTTTAATCCAAGAGTTCATCTGTCTGCTCAAAAAGCAAAATCACTTGAAAACCGTGTGCAAGCAAATTGTCAATCTTAATTGGATGTAACGCCACAAAGGAAATCAACTGCAAGAGTTACCAGTGGTCATGTGTGAGTAAAAAAAACAAAGAAGCTAATCTAAAATTTACCTTCAAATTCTGGCCCGGTTGTTATACAATACAATACAATACAATTTATTTTTGTATAAAAATCACACAAGAAGTGCCGCAATGGGCTTTAATAGGCCCTGCCTCTTGACAGCACCCCAGCCTTGACTATCTAAGAAGACAAGAAAAAACTCCCAAAAAACCCCTGTAGGGAAAAAATGGAAGAAACCCTGGGAAAGGCAGTTCAGAGAGAGACCCCTTTCCAGGTAGGTTGGGCTTGCAGTGGGTGTCAAAAAGAAGGGGGTCAATACAATACAGTACAATACAGAAGTACGGAGTAGAATTTAACAGTAGATGATATCACATAATATGATTTGGATTTGTTTAGAGTCCTGGAGACCTCATCCATCAAGCTGCCTCCCCCAATCGGCCATTCCACAGCTGAAATAGCACTAATCGGATAAAAGGACCCCTCTTTCCCATGATTCCTGTGATCCTCCATCAGAGATAACTTTACCTTAGGCAGTCAAAACAACTTGGCAGGTGGGTCATGGCACCAAGTGCCACATTTGAGTACCGAGAAGAGAAACAGAATAGGTGAGGGTTAGTAACAAATTCTAACTATCATGTTACTTATGTTTTACTGCTAATGACTAATAACAGAGATGCAGTCTGCACAGTAAATCAGCAGCTCTAGTCAGGGTGTGCTAAACTGAAGTAGTGAGTCTTCAGCTGGGATTTGAAAGCTGAGACCGAAGGGGCATCTCTTATAGTAGCAGGAAGACCACTCCACAGCTTTGGGGGGCCTGTTAATAAATTCTCAACCTCCCACTGTTATTTTATTAATCCTTGGAATCATAAGCAGACCAGCATCTTGAGATCTTAATGTGAGCTCTGTTTTGTAATTCATGATAAGTTCAGACCAGTAAGCCGGACCTTGGCCATTTAAGGCTTTATATGTTAAAGGGAAGATTTTGAAATCTGCCCTAAACTTAACTGGGAGCCAGTGTAGGGATTTAAGAACTGAAGTGATGTTTTGTATTTTCTTGTTCTTGTAATAATTCTTGCAGCAGCATTTTGGATTAACTGGAGGCTGTATAAAGAACAGTTTGAACATCCAGTGAACACAGCATTGCAGTAGTCAATCCTACTAGAAATAAATGCATGAATTAATTTATTATTTAATTATAGTGCCTTTCTCAATGAGTGTTTCATTAAGTCATCAAGCATACTGAAAAGGCGTTAGACACATCTTCATTTCAGTAGTGTGAGAACTGTAACAATAGCGCAATGCTGGTGGAGCTACTTAACTCATAGAAAGACCCACTTTATTTGTTTTTTGGAAAAAGTAATCTTTATTTACATGCTGTAGATACCACATGGGCTGGACTGGCATCCTGGCCAGGAGAGGGAGCAGACCTGGAAGGAAGGACCGGAAAGGGTGGACGGACAGCCCATTCAAAAGAGAAGTTGTTGGAGGTTTTTTATTCCCCCAATACGCAAGATAGCAGCAGCCCTGGAGGTCGGTGCTCAGAAAGAAGCCAGCAGGGCATGCTGGGATATGTAGTCCAGCAGAGCAGCCCTACTGGGGTCACTGGGTGCCACGAGAGGGTGCTGTAGGGAGACAAGCTCCCTATTATGGACTTCCATGTGACCCGGAAGTGCTTTCATCAGGCAGTCATCCTGCCATCGGAAGTACTCCCGGGTCTGTAATAAAAGAGACTACACTCCCTTATTCAAGCGAGTTGGAGCTGAGAGGTAGTGGAGCAACGCTTGCGAAAGGAAGACCTGTGTTTGCTTGTGCATGTGTCACATTTTACAGTATTTAAAATAAAAACTTTTGATAATTTGAACCCGGAACTGTACAAGTGTGCTTGTGTTGGGATTTGGGGCTCACTGACACCCTGGGTTTATCACAATGCATAAATGAACTATTGTATCACAAAAAAACAAGAGACGCTAATATGTTGGCATCCCAACAGGGAAATCCTACTTCAGTTGGCAAAGGTATTCATTAAAAAGTTATTTTGAAAAAGAAAGGTTGGAGCGTTGACGAGAGCATCTGTCATCCAGGTTGTTGGTCTAAGACAGTGGCTCTCAAAGTGTGGTCCATGCATCACTGGTGGTCTGTGAACATGTACCAGGTGGTCCATGCACTGACCTAGTCATCTTTCTCAGGAGACCTTTCTTGGTGGTAGTAGTTAGTAGAAGACATTTCTTGAAGTAGTAATGAATGAACACCATGGAGTTCACTTCTCCAGTGAGTTCAGTGAAGTCACAGAAAAGTTTATAAACTGAAGTCAACAAAGAAAACGGAACCAGACTAGCTTTAAGTAGATTATAATGGTCTTTGAAGTGTCTGCGAACTACATTGTGGCCCAAAAGGTAATCTGAGCTGCAAGGCAACAGGGCTAATCACACAACAAATCAAACAACAAAAGACACACCCGGAAGGATAACCGCAAACAGGTACACACCTGTTCAACTACTTGTTAGTGCGAAAATCTAGCCAGCCAATCACATGGCAGCAACTCAAGGCATTTAGAGATGCCTGCAGAAATTGTCAAGAGCTTGTCCATGGAGCTCCATCCAGCGGCTGCTGTCACCGTGGAATGACACATCTTTCTGGATGGCCCGCTTGTTTATGGCGTGTGAACCAGAAGGGGTGAGGCTAAGTCCCCTGTCTGGGTTGTCTCGCAGTGCAGCAGGAAGAGAAAGAGAAGAAGATGTTAGTGTGAAAGAAAAAAAACTACTTACAAGCTACGAAGGGTCAAAAGCTGGCAAAGATGTTCTGCTATAGTAAAAGGTTATTAATACAGACGCCTGTCGTAAGACAAGGTGAAGTAAGCTGACCTTGGGTAACTTCTTTTTAAAAGGAGCGTGTCCGTTACACACAGGAAAAAAAAAAGAAAAAGATAAAGATGACTTTTTCTTCTTCAGGACACTTATACAAAAAAGAAATGGCTGGCCAATTTGCGCAATATAAGAAGAAATGTTCTGTTGCAGCGTTTCTCAACCGTTACGTATTTACGACCCGAGTTTTCATAACAGTTTTTTTGAAAGGAGCCCACTAATACCCATTTGTTCTTTTTTAATTAATGATATATCATAGATGCATATTTTATTACAGCTACGTAACTTTTATCGACATTTATCTAACTCTATATTTATTTTTCTACTATCAGAATGTAGTTTAAGTTAATTTGTTTTGGTTTCAATAGATGCATTTTTTATATTTTCGATTCTTGTTTTCTTTTTTTCACATCTTCACTCCCCTCTTTTGTTACTTCGTGCCCCCCCTGGGGGGCCCGCCCCACAGTTTGAGAACCACTGGCTTAGATGCTGGTTCATAAGTAAAGGGGAGGGAGGAAAATAACTGAAAAAAAGTTGACCAAAAAGTGAAATGTGCTCTTCTGCTTTACAAAGCATGAATCCTATGTGCTCATCTGTGACTGAATAAAGCTGAGTGATTTGAATTTTCCTGTCTTCCTCTGGAGTTACTTCCACATTAGCAACAGCACCCCCTTCTTGCCCCAGCAGTTTATCGAGCCCATGAGGAGATCCTCCAACACGCGTGTGTGACAAGGCCTGAGGTCTTATAATGTTCTGGGTTGGCTGTAGCTGCCATGTTCCTCTTTCGCCACATATACTAAAATATAATCAGAAAACTATATGCCTTCAATGCCAGTCTGACTAACAATTCATATTTTTCTCTAGCTGTCTAACTTCAATCTAAGACAGGGGTCCTCAATCCCAGTCCTGGAGCCGCAGTGGCTGCAGGTTTTTGTTCTGACCTGGTTGCTTAATTAGAAAGCAATTCTTGCCAATAAAGCACTAACAAGCTGTGAAATTAAATTAACTCTGCTATGTCAGGTCCTTCTCATATCCTAGATTTTCTTTCCCTTTCTATCATGCAAATGTTTTGAAGGCTAAAATGGACGAGTAATTCTCAGTCCTTCACTTTTTTCTCTTCGTTTTTTTTCCAAGTATTTAATTAAACCCAATAGTGCAGATAAATACACACAGGTGTAAATGTAAATAAGCTAAATGGAGAAATGCTGCTCTCTCTTGTCATTTGCATGTTATTGATAATAAGGAGCAATTAAAATAGCTGTTTAAGACAAAATGAAGCATTAAGGGCTCAAAATCACTAAAGTGAAGCAGAAGTGTTACTTTAGTAATAAGTGCTTTTTATTAAGCAACTGGGTTGGAGCAAAAACCTGCAGCCACTGCGGCTCTCCAGGACCGGGATTGAGGACCCTGATCTAAGAGATTTATTAGTGTCAGGCAGAACATTCTATTACGTTTAACTTATGTGGGGGTGGAACAGAATCTTCCATTATCGATGTTAAGGCTACATTTTATTCAATTTCAAATTAAGCAAAAACTAAGGTAAATTTACCATTAACATTACCGTAAAGGATTTGGCTCTTACACACGTTGTGTGATGTCATCGGATAAACCATGTAAAGGTCAACTTATTCGTTTCCAACTTATCCGAGTTTTGGATAATAATAAATTTTGATTTGTGATTCTTTGCATGAACTCCTCTTGATTCTCTCACCTCTCTTCAGTTTAACAATGTTTGATTTTTGTTTAAACATTTCTGGCTTGGCGAAAGATTGGTTTGTCTTTTTGGTAATGACCCTACATATATTTTTTTTGATTTCTTTGGATTCGTTTCGTCTCCTGTTCATATACTTACAGTTTTTCACTGTCTCCTGCTGAGATAGAATAATTATTATAATTATTATAACAATTATAGTTTATACATAAGCCCCAACCTTTATTGTGGCATCTGTCCTGTCTTTAAACCACCACACTGTACAGGCAAACTGAACAAGACTGTGACATGGTAGAAAGAAAGAACAGCAGCATCTGCTAAGCAGAAACCAAATGGCAGAAATTGGTTATGTGATAGGAGGAAGAAGAGTGACAGCTATGGGATCCACTGCTTGTCAAGCACAGTCAGCACGTCAAGCTGCTGGTGCTCACAAACTACAAGGGCTGCGACCTTGATCTTCAGAGGACTCAAGGTCTGCATGTTTCTTATTAAATCATAAAAATAAAGCCTTTGAGGACAACGTGTAATGCTGCAATCACCTGGTTTGCAAGTAGAATCATTGATATAAACAAAATGGTGGTGTCTGTTACAGGATTCCATTTTAAGTGATTTAGCCAGGCCAAAGTCATACTGAAGAAGAGGCCGTGTCCTGGACATAAACAACTAATCATAATTGTGTTTGAGGTAAGAAATGAAAAAGAGAAATTTTGTCAAAACTCAATGGTTAGCAAGAGCTGTAAACCTTGAGTGCCAGTGTCCGGAGCTGTGGCTTTATCAGTGTTGCTATGTGTGGTAAATAAACATCACAAAGTACAAAACAAAGATTTGGGGACCGTCCCCGTATACTGTCGTCAGACAATAAGAAAATGAAATGATTCTGAGCCTTGAAAAAGTACAATGAACAATTTACTGTTTTCAAAATGGCGGTTATATAGAAAGCAAAAATATGTGACAGGAAACGGTTGGCAAGGTGGTGACGTTGCAACAGGAACCGGAAACAACGTTTTTCTGATGAGCTGGAAGTGAGGTGTTTTGTGGGTGCCGGAAGTGACGTCATTAATGGTGCCCGGGAGTGACGTCATCGCGGCCATTTTGGAAGCTGGAAGTTGCTGTGTTATTTTTCTTCTTGGTTTCTGTTCAGGTAAGTACCCTTATCTCGCGATGTTTTACTCACCTTTAGGCTCTTTGACTGCCTACTAATCGCCCATGTGTGACATATGCTAGTAGCAAAAAAGCAGGAAGAGTGAAGTAGAGGTGGAA
The DNA here is from genome assembly GCF_016835505.1 of Polypterus senegalus. Lineage (NCBI taxonomy): Eukaryota > Metazoa > Chordata > Cladistia > Polypteriformes > Polypteridae > Polypterus > Polypterus senegalus. The sequence goes on from NC_053154.1 coordinate 321,659,062, forward strand.
ATGGCATCGTTGGATCCAAGACAATGGAGTTTAAACTTAATGGGTCACATAAAGATGGACTTTGATAGGTTGCCCCCTTACACCGACCCTATAAAAATGTTTATATTGAAATGCATGTCTGCTTACTTTGAATGGGGATGCCCCACCACCCCTTTCCACCACACTCCATAATTCTTTACATGGACTGTGGACTTGAAATGGGGACCACAGCAGTCATTCAAGAAGTCTCCAAAGTATTGTACCGGCAGCTATCATCTTCTACTTCAAGAACTGCAGAAAACAACCCCAAAGTAAAAACATTCAATTCATTGCATGAGCCGCCTAAAGTTCTGATTGGGATAAACAAAGCACAATGCGTTAGAATTTTATTGTCAGCCTATGGCTGTAGCACCAAAAAAACTGATGAAAAGCATGAAAAGAAATACTGTACTTGAGTAAACAATGTAAACAAATATAAATCATTAACATCTAATAACGAAAATAAATGTATGCAAATTTCACATCATTCCTACTGATTACCCATTTCAATTCAAGAGAATACACTTTCCTGTAAAATTGTGATTTGCAATGACCATCAACAAAAGCCAAGTCACTAGGAAAAGCAGGAGTTGATAAAATGCAGGAATGTTTTACTCGTGGACGATTGTGTGTAACGTGTACAAGAATAGGCAGCTCCAGGGACCTAATAATACTATTATTTAGCTGATTCGACTTACAACATTTGAGATACAATTGGTTACATTTCTTTCATATTTCCAATTGCAGCACAGGCTGGTGAAGTGATTTGCTAATGATCTCGCAGTGCTAGTGGAGAGATTTGAAAGCACAACCTCATTATTTTATGAGAGCATTAAGAATGTTAGAATATTAGAACATTAGAACCAATCTAGACAAGGGCAGGCCATTTAACCCAACAAAGATCGCCAGTCCTATCCACTTAACTCTTGCAAAAATTTCAGAATTGTGGAAACTATAGAGGGATAAAGCTGATGTCACATACAATGAAAATTTGGGAAAGGATTATAAACAGAAGACTTAGGGAAGAGACCACCATAGGGGAAGGAGCAGTTTGGTTTTATGCCAGGGAGAGGAACACCTGATGCAGTCTTTGTATTGAACAGCTCATAGAGAATGATTAAGAAAAACAGAAAGGATTGCATGTAGCGTTTATAACGTTGGAGGAGGCTTATGATAGAGGGCCATGTCAAGAGGTCAAGATGTGCATGAGAGAGGACCAGAGACGTATGTGAGGCGTGTCCAGAATATGGATGAGGGAGTAAAGACTCGAGTTTGAAGCAGTGTTGGGGTAAGAGAAAAGATTCTAGTTAGACTCGGTCTACACCAGGGATCTTAAATCTTTAACTCTTTGATCTGGCTATGGAGTCATGGGATAAAAGACCAATCCCCCTGTACAGGCCTTTTGCTGATAACATTGTGTTGTGCAACACAAAAAATACGAAGTGGAAAGGAAATTGAAAGAATGGAGGAGGGCTTTAGAAATCTCTCTATTTTAAAAGGAAATCCTGAGACGAGACTTTTTGAAAGAGATAATTTCAAGTCCCGTGAGACGAGACTTTGGCCATGAGGTTTTTTCAAGTCACGCCCTCCTCTAAACCATATTCAAACACGCACATGGCCCTCTCACCTCTAATTTCGTATGAATGCTTTTGACAGACACAGTTCCTGCTCTCTTAACTCTTATAAATATTTATGTTTTCCTCACTTTAAGTTCCCAATAAAAGAAGACTTATTATATCCAAATCTTATTGAAGAATTTCTTCCCGAAGGGTTATCAACAGAAAAAATGAGAACACAGGCAATCCTAACATGAGAAATGATGAAATCAAACAATTTATTGTGAAAATTGTCGATCAGTTTCACGGCAAATTGGTTAAATGCGTATCAATAGACTATATTGAAACAGTTGTTGGTGTTCATGTAGAAGATGAAAACATCAGCTTACAACATCCCATAGAATATCTACAACTGTTAACACTGTCCGGTCTTCCATCAACTGAGTTACTGTTGAAAGAAGGATGTATCCAAGAAAGGTAACGTAATACATCTTCAGGGGATAATATTAGACATCAAAGGGGATCTTAATATGCCATTCTAATTAAAATGTTAACAGTTTCCTGTTAGAATAACTTTTGCAAAGACAATTAACAAATCACAGAGACAAACATTCGAAAAAGTCGGTTTATTTATTAGAGAAAAAGAAACGAAATTCAATCACAGCAGTTTTATATGTTGCATTGTCACGATGTAACTCCAAACACAGAATCAAAATTCAATGTGATATTGACGAAAATTTAATTTAAAAAATTGTTTTTACTGAAGTTTTACAGTAAAAGTGTAAGTTTAAAAAGTATTTGTGTGTTAATTTAAAATCCAAACAGAATGAAATTGTATAATGCAACGAATATCTGTAACACAACATGAAACATAATTTACTTTCAAATTATTACGTTTTAATATTTTTTACTATGGTTAATTACTTGTTATAATGTAAATAGTTACTTCTATTATGCATATGTAACAATTCCCATGAAAATAACAATCTGTTTAAATTGTACATCTGCTTCCCCATACACGAGCAACCGAACCACAAAGAGGCTAACGCGTAGCGCCGGCCTAGGGGTTGGCGAGCGCAGCGAGCAGGGGCAAAAGCCCCTTAGTTTAGGAAGAAGAAGAAGACAGAATATATGAGTCAGGTGGAGCCCTCCCTGCAGCATGGAGGTGGCCTGAATGCCATCAGGGAATTATGGACATTGGAGTTTTCAGCCACAGCCCTGCTGGATACCACAGGGGCTTTTGCTAAGATTTTAAGAAGTGTTTTTTGAATGATGATTGGTGAAAAGCGTCCACCTTTTATTTTACGAGTGATGTATGAGAGACTTATTTTTTACTTTTTAGTACACTTTTAAACTTAATATAAGCCTGGTTTTTAAAAAGTATTTTGTGGGTTTCCTCCCACAGTCGAAAGACATGCAGGTTAGGTGGATTGGCAATCCTAAATTGTCCCCAGTGTGTGCTTGGTTTGTGGGTGTGTGTGTGCCCTGTGGTGGACTGGCGCCCTGCCAGGGGTTTGTTTCCTGCCTTGCGCCCTGTGTTGGCTGGGATTGGCTGCAGTAGACCCCCGTGACCCTGTAGTTAGGATATAGTGGGTTGGATAATGGATGGATGGATGGATGGATGGATTATTTTCAACTTTTTAGTCATGGATTTGTTTTAGTATAATTTTGTAATCAATATTGTAACACTTCCTTTAATATTTCTGTCCGTTACTAGCGCCATCTATTGGTGAAATCTTGAACTATTCTTCATATGAAAATGTCATTTCTTAAGTAACATGGATTAATTGATCAATTAGTGAAACTGATTATTAATTCATGCATTGTCATTGGAAGTGAGAAAGTGTGCAAAATTTCAAGTTATTTGGACAATAGGAAGTGGGTTAGATATCGGTTACAAGATTTGTACCAGACAACAAAAGATGTGAAGATAAAATAAGTGTGGTAATAATAATAATCACAAAATAAGGAATCCTATCAAATTTTGTCCACTTCTGACAATTGGAGGTGGTACTTTAACTGAGTACTTTTGTGATATTTTCAACTATGGTTATAATTATGGATAAATGATTCAAATTTCGTATAGATATTTATAATGATAAAAATCAAACAGATATGAAATTTGAGAAAAATGACTCAACCGGAAGTAGTATTTTATTTAAACAACGATCCAAATTTTATATCATAGAAATATATAAAAAAAACTGCATTCAATATAACACATATTCTTTCAATAACTGTTACTAATTTTATTTTATTTTATACATCATCAGTTTAACAATAACGTGTTATCACCATGTAAATGTAAAAATGTAATGGGAACAATCAGCTGCTACATCCCTGTCGTGTTCCTGGTAATACATTTAATTTTATGATTTTTTTAAATTTCCGCCATCATTATCATAATCAAATGTAGCTAACTGCAGTTTTACCAATAGCAATTTATTGCAACAAATATTATATAATACTAACACTTTCCTCAGTTTTTTGGTGACTATAACTCTTTTTATTTTGCACATAATTGAGGTAATGCATAATCATGAAAAAATTCCACCAATGTTTATGACCTCCTAAAGGCGAAAATATCATTTAATATAAACTTTGATTATAAATAGAGATAAATAATTGTGTAACGATATTATCAATTACCTATGATGAGAAACAAAGAGATATGATATTTGAGAAATATCTGCTGGATGTGGTTCTGATGACCTTTTCCTCTCTCTCAGTATATCTATCTGTTATATAGTGCCTTTCTCTATCTATCTATCTATCTATCTATCTATCTATCTATCTATCTATCTATCTATCTATCTATCTATCTATCTATCTATCTATTTTTCTATCTATCTATCTATCTATCTATCTATCTATCTATTATATAGTGCCCTTCATTTCTATCTATCTATCTATCTATCTATCTATCTATCTATCTATCTATCTATCTCTCTATCTATCTATCTATCTATCTATTATATAGTGCCCTTCATTTCTATCTATCTATCTATCTATCTATCTATCTATCTATCTATCTATCTATCTATCTATCTATCTATTATATAGTGCCCTTCATTTCTATCTATCTATCTATCTATCTATCTATCTATCTATCTATCTATCTATCTATCTATCTATCTATCTATCTATCTAAAGCAGGTTTGAAAATGGATGTGGGTCAGTGAATGTTTCAGTCCATTCAAAATGTTTAACATGGTTTTACAAACACACACACACACACACACTCAAGTCTTGTCAAAGAGTGTTGATGAGTGCCACTGCCGGAGCTGGATGTGTTGACATTCTGAACCCCAGAGAGCACCATTCTTTCATTTTATCTGGTTCCTTCCAGGGCAAAAGTTGAAGAGGTGAGTTTAAAATAACAAAACATGAGCTGATTAGATGCCTGCCATAAAGATTAGATGAAATCTGCCATAAATTACACCTGCCCTACAACTTGCCTCTGGACTGGATGGAGGGCTCGGTGCAATGCTGAAGAGAACAATAGCTTGACAAACAGACCATGGCTTTTATTTGGATTAGGAATGAAAGCATGATGGCTGCTCTTTCCAAGCCTTAGCAGACATTAAACATAACAAGAACCTGTGTGCTCTGCATGTTGGCACATACAAGAGTTGGAATATCAAATCAGGGATAGATGGGGTGTTTGTAAGCAGCAGTGAAGTTCAAGTACTATTAAATACATCATGGTGGTCTGTGTATCCAATAAGCATTAAACTTATATACAGGACATGGACAAAGTTTTGTGGACTCCTCACCATCACACCCCTATGAGCTTTTATATGGAGTTGCTCCAAAACACAAGAGTTTGGAGTGCATCTGTGGTAATTTATCCCCATTCAACCAGAAGAGCATTTGAGATGTCAGGTCCTTATGCTGGATGAGAAGACTTGGCTCACAATCGGAGTTTCAATTCATCCTCTAGGTGTTTAGTAGGTTTGAGGTCCGGACTCTGTGCAGGTCCTTCAAGTTCCGCCATATTGTTATGGACCTGGCTTTGTGCACAGGCGCACAGACGCACGGTCACGCTAGAACACCAAAGGGCCTTCACAAACTGTGGCTGCAAAGGTTGAAAGTGCACAATTGTCTCAAATGTCTTTGCACGCTGTGGAATAAAAAGGACCCTTCACTGGAGGAAATGGGCTGAGGCCAAAACCTGCCATTATTCTTCCTCCACAAAACTTTACTGTCTGCTGTGAGATGTGGCCGGCTTGTCATCCCGGCCAATACCCCCAGGCCGCCAGATGGAGCCCTCCCTGCAGGATGGAGGTGCCCCGAAGACCAGCAGGGAGTCATGGACTATGTAGTTTTTATCCTCAGCCCTGCTGGATACCACAGGGGCCGCAAGAGGGAGCTGCAGGGAGGACCAAAGACTTATTTGTGCCCTATAACCCGGAAGTTCGTCAAGGGAAGAGCGATGGGCTTCCGGGGTGAAAAAAAGAACTTTTACCTGACCCGGAAGTGATACAGGATCACATGGACTGGGGATTGGGAACACATCCGGGTCAGGGAATATAAAAGGACTGTGAGAGCTCCCAGACGGAGAGCTGAGCTGGGTGGAAGGGTGGCAACGTGTCTGGGAGTTGGAGGATTGTATTTGTGATTTAGTATTGTGTGTTTATGAGTATTGTGAAGGAGAGGGTGCTTTGTGCACTGTGGAAGTTTAATAAAATCAATTTGAGGACTTTTACCTGGTATTTGGAGTCATGGACAGGGGTTCAAGGGAGCGAGAGCGCCCCCTATCTACCACACTGCACTTTGCAGTTCGGGAGGTAATGTTCTCCAGGTGTCCACTTAACCCAGAATGGGTTAAATGAAGCATAAATCATCACTTCTCATTTCCACCTCTTCAGAGTCCAATACCAGTCTGTGTTACAACACTCTAACCAACGCTTGCCATTTCAGATGGAGATCTTAGGCTTGTGTGTATCTGCTTGGCCATGGAAACCCATTTCATCAAACTCTGGACACACACAGTTCTTCTGCTGATGCTGCTTCCAGAATTGGCTTTGGAATTCTGTTGTAAGTAATGCACTGGAAGGGGGATTTTCTCACATTATGTGCTTCAACACTTGGCATCCCCGCTCTGTGTGTTTGTGTGGTGTACAAAATCAGGTCAGGTCAGGTTGGGAAGCATACACCGGAACAGCGCGTTGCTGCACCTACCACACGTCGTAAAACAACTCGGGACGTTGGTTGACAGCCCCCCAGGCAGACACATGGTACAGACTCACCCTCTTGAAATGACCCTCAACCTGCCGCAACCAGGTGTTACGTGGGTGTCCCCTTGGCCTGGTCCAGCCACTCTAGTCCTCAACAATGAGGGTCCTGTGAGAAGGATCACCCTCAGGGAATTGCGTCACATGGCCGTAGTGCTATAACTGATGCTCCCTCACAATGCAGGTAATGTGCCTCATTTGGGACTCTGTTAGCATCCGTTCGTTCAACACAAAATTAAACCAGTGGTACCCAAGGATCCTCAGAAGAGACACAGTACAGAAGGAGTCCAGTCTTCGTCTCAGGTCACTGGATAGCGTCCATATCTCACAACCATATAGCAAGACAGGAAGCACCAGGACTCTAAAGACTTGGACCTTCGTCCTTTTCCATAGATAGCAGGAGCACCACACACCCTTTCCAGTGACCCCATGATACCCCCATGCTATCCCAATCCATCTACTGACTTTATAGGAAGAGTCACCAGAGACATGAATGTCACTGCTGAGGTAAGTAAACCTCTCGATGAGGTCAACACTCTCTCCGCAGACAGACACACTGCTGATGGCCGTGCCCAAGAGGTCATTAAAGGCCTGGATGTTGGTTTATATCAGGACACTCACAAGCCCAGACACTCAGACTCCTCACTCAGTATATCGAGCGCCCCAATCAGAGCCTCCATTGATGAAGACACATATGAACAAATCTTCTCAGAAACTGAGGTGGTCTTTGAAGTTGGGCAGCAGAGGGCTATGGATGTTCCTTACTGCAAATAAAGAATTGAGAGTCTCCTTGCTTTTTCAAATGTGAAGGAGTGAGAGGATACTTTCAAAGTTTGTTACGCTAAAGAGGCAAGTCTCACATCAGACCCTCAAAATGAGCCTAGGAGAAAGCGTTGGTGTATTTCACAAATGCAGAATCCCCAGGAATGTTACAGAAATCTGTACATGGCCATCCTAGACAATCTCTCAGAACAGATTTCTCGGTGATTTTTAAATTTGGAAATTATGTGCTTTCTAGAATGAATCAATCCAGGGAAAATTGATGAAATAAGACAGATGTTTTCTGAGGAGGCATGTCCTGAAGGTTTAAGGCCATTTCTTTGATTCAGGTAGACTGAGATCTGAACCCAAAATACATTATTCAAATCGTGACTTGTGTGACAACAGGGGTAAGCTCTGTGATTTCTTGGTGTTTTTGAAAGACGTGGAGTTGGACAGTGCAATGCCGCAGCTATACAAACTAATGTCTGGGAACAACTGGAGCTACAGTCAGATCCATAAGTATTTGGACAGTGACACAATTTTCCTCATTTTGGCTCTGTGCACCACCACAATGGATTTGAAACAAAGCAATCAAGACATGATTGAAGTGTAGATTTTCAGCTATAATTCATGGGGTTTAACAAAAATATTGTCTGAGCTGTTTAGCAAAGAGACGTTTTTATACATGGCCCCCCTATTTTCATGGGCTCAAAAGTATTTGGACAAACTACCATTCTCATGAATGTGATGATCATTTTCAGTATTTGGTTGAAAATCCTTTACAGTCAGTGATTGCCTGAAGTCTGAACCCATGGCCTCTTCCAAGTGCTGAGTTTTCTCCTCAATGATGGTTTGCCAGGACCATGGCCCCCACATTCTAATGCGGGCCCCTAGGCCAGGATATCTGGCGGGCCCTTCACCTAGGGTTAAAGAAGATATGATACCCTATAGGATTTAAAATAAAATAAGCAAGGTTAAGTGAGGTTTTAGGCCGGAAAAGGGTGGAGTGCCCTCTCAGGGTTGGGGGAGAGATCCTGCCCCAAGTGGAGGAGTTCAAGTACCTCGGGGTCTTGTTCACGAGTGAGGGAAGAATGGAGCGTGAGATCGACAGGCGGATCGGTGCGGCGTCCACAGTGATGCAGGCTCTGCATCGGTCTGTCTTGGTGAAAAAGGAGCTGAGCCGTAAGGCAAAGCTCTCAATTTACCAGTCGATCTACGCTCCTACCCTCACCTATGGTCATGAGCTGTGGGTAGTGACCGAAAGAACGAGATCGTGAATACAAGCGGTTGAAATGAGTTTCCTCCGCAGGGTGTCTGGGCTTTCCCTTAAAGATAGGGTGAGAAGCTCAGTCATCCGGGAGGGGCTCAGAGTAGAGCCGCTGCTCCTCCGCATCGAGAAGAGTCAGATGAGGTGGCTCGGGCATCTGATCAGGATGCCTCCTGGATGCCTCCCTGGCGAGGTGTTCCGGGCACGTCCAACTGGGAGGAGGCCCCGGGGAAGACCCAGGACACGCTAGAGGGACTATGTCTACTGGCTGGCCTGGGAACGCCTCGGGATTCCCCCGGAAGAGCTAGAAGAAGTGGCTGGGGAGAGGGAAGTCTGTGCATCTCTGCTCAAGCTGCTGACCCCGCGACCTGACCTCGGATAAGCGGAAGAGGATGGATGGATGGATGGTTAATGATGCGAAAACATAAGAAATATTATGCACATTTATTGAATATATTTATAAAGTAAAGCTTCTAACGAAAAACTTACAATAGTATCAAAAATTATTGCAAAATCTGTTTTCTAGCTTTCTTTGATGCAAAATTTTTAACAACCTCACTAAAATCAACATGTTTAGCTAAATCATTTTTGATACACAGAATTGCTAGATGATTAAGTCGTTTTTGACTAGTTGTACTTCTTTGCCATGTTTTTAATGAATTTGCCAATCTGCTAAACAATCTTTCTGCTGAAATAACAGTAACTGGGACTGTACAAAACAATTTAATAGCGAGACAGATATTGGTAAATATACCTTGAAGTTTTTTGTCATAAATTGTGTTCAAAATTCTAATTGGGCTGTTTTCAACACCAAAAACTGTCTTGTAAATACTTTTGAAGTGAAAGATTTCATCCAGTAAGCCATCTGACAGATCTTCTGCATATGCATGTGCAAGTTTTGCAGCTCTTGCGGTGAGCTGACCATTGTCCAAGTTCTGAAAATTCAAAATGGGTGAGAATAATTCACATATGGCATCTGCTGCTTCAAATCTTGTCTTTAAATCACTGATTATAAAATCCAATACTGGGAAAACTACTATCATATTCTGGTTCTGTAGAAAATTTACGGTTATTTGGAAATTGAGTTTGCACTGTTACTATCTCAGCAATTGCTTTCGCTTCTTGAATAATACTTTCCCATGAGTCATGTAAATGCTGCATTTCTTGAACTAGGTCTTTTACAAGTGAAGTTTCAACATCAAGTGTCATTCCTTTACTTTGTATGACAACGTTCTTGTTGTCAATACTTGCTAATATTTTGTGCCAAAACACTGTCATCAGCAGACCTTTATAAGATCGAAATATTTTCTTAGGCCTTTACTTGTATTCAATGCTGAAGGGGTTAATCCTGTAACCAAATCTCCAAGAATGACATCTAGTACAGTAAGTACTCCAGGATAATCCTTCTATATAAAAGCGGTCAGGATTGTCCTTCCGTCCCATGCATGCTACGCAGGCGCCGAGTTTCACACACGCCCCAATTCATGATGGGATTTGTAGTTTCGTTTTTCCAGGTAAAAGATGATTTTCTACTCCAGACTGTGCGATATCTTCTTCTTCTTTCTTACTATATACAGTAAAAGCGGTCGGGATTGTCCTTCCGTCCCGTGAGTGGAAAGCGTAGCGGTATTCCGCTTATCACAGACTTACTACTTGCAGCTTGAGGTACGAAGCGACGCGATGTGAGCAGAGTTCTGGTGCTCCCAGCGTTCCCTTGCTTTTGTGCGCGATGCGCTGGAAAAATAGACAAAATGATGTCTCTGGAAATAATTAATGTTGATGGAGTATAAATGCCTCACCGCGTAGTAAATATCAGGGGGGTTCAAAAGGGCAACCTCAATATAGAAAAAAAGTTTACATTTCATCACAAAAATAACAGAAACTACGAGTATTAAAGTAATATCGCTCAAATGCAATATAACCAAATTAATGAGTTTGTATAAAATATCAAATTGATCTACATATTGATTTGCCTTAAGAAGTGGTCAACTTAAAAGTCGGTCGCCTTAAAAGGCGGGTCAGCCTAGTGTTTAATAATTGGTCGTACGGCTTGAATTCTTTCACTCCACCTTGTTTCTGAAAGCCTTTTTCAGTACTTCCAAGCGTGCAGGACTGTGTGCGAACAAACAGTAGAAGCTTTCTATATTCCCAAAAAACGTTATAACATCTGGGCTGATTTTTGCAGCGATAACTCCTACACGATTCAATGAATGTGCTCTGCAGAGAGAGAATAATGCATATTTGTTTTTCTAAAATGCGACTCTTAACGCCGTTTATTTGAACCATTATCATAATAATAATCATTTTTTGTGTAGTATTTCTTCTTTAATTGTGTATAAAACCATATGCCTTCTGTAATTCTCTTATGTCTTTTTTCAATGAGAAAATCCAAAAGATACATCAGCACCTTGGTCCAGATCCTTTCTGTATTTCTTCTGAACTACACTCACCTCTTCACTCTTTCTCTTCTTTCCAGCTTCCCACTTCCTCTGAAATCTCAGATCTCATCTGCAAATCCAAGTCATCTACTTGTCAGCTGGACCCCCTGCCTACAGTTTTGGTTAAAGCCTGCCTCCCCTCTCTAGTCCCTCTTATTTCTGCCATCATTCACTCTTCTCTTACTACTGGTATTATTCCCTCATCTTTCAAAACTGCTGCTATAACCCCAATATTAAAAAACCTGGTTGTGATCCTACTAATTTCAATAATTTTCACCCCATTTCTAACTTGCCCTTTATCTCCAAAATTCTTGAAAAAATAGTAGCTATCCAACTTCACACCCACTTGTCTCACAATAATCTATGTGAGAAGTTCCAGTCTGGTTTTCGCCCCCTTCATAGTACAGAAACGGCACTTGTTAAAATTACCAATGACCTCCTTATGGCTGCTGATTCTGGTCTAATCACTATTCTCATCCTTCTTGATCTGAGTGCGGCCTTTGATACTATTTGTCACACCACTCTCCTTAATAGATTATCTTTGATTGGCATTACTCACACTCCACTTGACTGGTTTAGATCTTACCTTTCAGGCCGCACTCAGTTCATACAGCTTAAAACTTTCACATCCCAACCCACGCTGTTACTTCTGATGTGCCCCAAGGCTCTGTCCTGGGGCCTCTTCTTTTTATTATTTACCTTCTTCCCTTGGCAATATTTTTTGCAAATATAACATTAATTTTCACTGTTATGCTGATGACACCCAGCTCTACCTTGCTGGTAAACCCACCTCCTCTTTTCCACCAACCCTCACTTATTGACTGCATTTCTGAAATTAAATCCTGGTTCTTTTCAAATTTTCTTAAATTAAACAGTGACAAAACTGAGGTTCTCCTCATTGGTTCAAAATCATCATTATCCAAAACCAGTAATCTTTCTTTTATTATTGATAACTCTGTTGTTTCCCCATCATCTCAGGTCAAGAGTCTGGGTGTCATCCTCGACAGTACTCTATCTTTCCAATGTCACATTAATAACATCACCCGGTCTGCTTACTTCCACTTACGTAATATTAATCGCATTCGTCCCTCCCTCATTCCACATACTACTGCCATTCTTGTTCATAGTCTTGTCACTTCTCGGCTGGACTACTGCAAGTCACTCCTCTTTGGTCTCCCTAATAAATCTCTTCACAAGCTTCAGTTAGTCCAGAATTCTGCAGCACGTATCATCACTGGAATCCCATCTTTTCACCATATTACTCCGGTCTTGCAGCAGCTTCATTGGCTCCCGATCAAGTTCGTATTGATTTTAAGATTCTGCTACTAACTTTTAAGGCCATCCATAACCTCGCACCTCCATATCTGTCTGACCTTCTACATGTTGCCATTCCATCCCGTAACCTTAGATCCTCTTCCTCCACCCATCTGACCGTTCCTCCCGCCCGTCTAACCACCATGGGGAGCAGAGCTTTCAGCCGTTCTGCTCCCAAGCACTGGAACTCATTACCTGCGGATCTCCGAAATATCAAATCATATTCATCTTTCAAATGTAAACTTAAAACACATTTGTTTAAAATGGCTTTTTCTTCTTCCTCCTAAGTATAGTGGTTTTTTTTTTGGTTTTAATTTTTAGATTTTCTGATGTTTTAAGTTGTTTATAATTGTGTTTTGTATTTATTTATTTATTTATTGTTTGTTCGGTGTCCTTGAGTTCTCTGAAAGGCGCCTTGTATAAATAAAATGTATTATTATTATATAATTTGTTTAAGTTTATTGTTTATAATATTTATAAATAAAGAATATATTAAACCAAATCAGCAATTAATATCAAAATTTGCCACCAGTGGTAAAAGGTGTACGTTTTATTTGGATTCGTAAAATGTCAAAGCGAGAAAGTTGTAGAAAAATGTATGTAGAAATTTTTTTATCAAAACTTTTCTTGATGCTATTTTTAGTTTTCAAAATATTTTCTGCTGAAGTTGACACTCAACTCTTGCTTTCTAATCATATGTTTTGTTTGTGCATAATATCTACTCGGGCGGCGCGGTGGAGCAGTGGTAGCGCTGCTGCCTCGCAGTTAGGAGACCTGGGTTCGCTTCCCGGGTCCTCCCTGCATGGAGTTTGCATGTTCTCCCCGTGTCTGCGTGGGTTTCCTCCGGGCGCTCTGGTTTCCTCCCACAATCCAAAGACATGCAGGTTAGGTGGATTTGCGATTCTACATTGGCCCTAGTGTGTGCTTGGTGTGTGGGTGTGTTTGTGTGTGTCCTGCGGTGGGTTGGCACCCTGCCCTGGATTGGTTCCTGCCTTGTGCCCTGTGTTGGCTGGGATTGGCTTCGGCAGACCCCCGTGACCCTGTATTCGGATTCAGTGGGTTAGAAAATGGATGGATGGATAATATCTACTCATCCCACGCCGGGCCCCTATGATCCCGGGCCCCCTGGCTAGAGCCCTGTCAGCAACCTTGTGGGGGCCATGGCCAGGTCTTTACTGCCACTGTCTTCAGGTGCTGCCTGTTCGTTGGACTTTCTGCCATCAGTTTTGTCTTCGTCAAGTGAAATGCGTGTCCAAATGGGTTGAGGTCAGTTGAATGACTTGGCCATTTGAAGAAAACTCCACTTCTCTACCTTGAAAAGCTCTTGGTTTGCTTTTGCAGTATGTTTTGACTCATTCTACTGTGACGTGTCGTCCTATCAGTTTTGCAGCATTTGGCTGAATCTGAGCTGAAAATATAACCCTGTATACTTTAGAATTCATCCTGCTACTTGTGCCAACAGTCATATCATCAATAAACACCAGTGACCGACTTCCATTGCCAGTCACGCATGTCCATGCCATGACACTGCCTCCACCATGTTTCACAGATGATGTGGCATTCATCAGATCATGAGCCATTTCTTCTCTCCTCCAGACTCTTCTCTTCCCAACATTCTGGTATATATTGATTTTAGTTTCTTTTGTCCAAATAAAATTGCTTTACTTGGACTGGGTCTCAAAACCGGCCCCGACATCCTTCAACGAGTGAGGTGACAACGTCGTCCCACTCGGCCCATTATTCATTGTAATTTTCTTAAAATTTGTGATGAGTAAGCAGCACGCTACTTACTATTAGCCTATGATACGAACTCTGTCTAAACAATTGCCAAATTTTATCTGCACACTGCTGTTTAGACACAACTTAAAATTTGACGACATGCTTAGAAATAAAATTTAACGAAAAATAAAAATTTAGTAACACGGCTTACACGTTATTAGAGTGCAGGTCAAATTGTCAATGTCATGTCCAAGTGCCGTACCCTAGTAGGCTAGTAGCTGTTCATATACAATAGAATAAATGATAACCGAGGTTATAATGAAAACCTGACATGATTGAAATGTTCCATTAACTTAACGATAAACTATAAATGTTCTGTCCTAATATGAAAAATTCATATCCTGTGCTATAGAACTTTATTTCATCATACTAATAATCGCAGCTGAAAATCACTAATTATCGCTCACGCCGATGACCAGACAACAATAAAATGCATAAAACATAATCTAAACTAATCATTAGTACCAAAGAATTTAAATACTAGATATGAGATAAAATAAATTGCAGTAATGTATATGCTAACCGAAATGTGGCGGAATTGAAACAGAAATCGGCAAAAGGCAGTTTTGACCAAATTTTTCACTGCAACGTTGTGTACTGACAACTAAAACAACTTGATGACGTAATACCGTATATTATATAGGACTATATAAATCACAGTACCGGACAGATAATGTTTAGTAGTTTAGTAGTTTAAAAAATTAATTTTAATGTCAAACAGTAACCAGTACATAAAATGTATTTCATGAAATGGCAGGCCGATGACCAGACCAGAGTCCACGGCCCACCGGGCATTGCCTAAATGCCCTAATAGCCAGTCCACCCCTGGTCACAGACCATTTTCTCCAAAAAGAAAGGAGGGCAGAATTTACATATAAATAACATGAAGCAAAAATTGATTCATTTTATGATGTAGACCTAAAATGTGCTTCCCCTACTTGAAAGACCACCAGCTGCCTCTGGCATTCACCTACTTGAAGCTATACATAGTACAGAATCTGCTTATGAAATCATTTTCTTTTGTATTTAATGTAAATATTGTGGTAATAAGCAGACAGCAGACAGAAAAAGGTTTGGTAATGGCCATCCCATAAACTGCAAAAATAAAGAAAACACATCTTTACAGGCAGAGTTCAAAATGGAACTGGCTAACAGGTTGATAACTGAACTTAAATATGGTGGACAAAAGGAAGAAGTGGAGTCAGGATGACCAGAACAGGAACTGATGTGGCTGAATGATGGATTCTGGGTATGAGAAATGATGTCATCAGTGTTTGCCGGAAGTGATGCCAATAGTCGATGGACCGGTGGTGATGTCATCAAGGGGCTGGGTCTTTGGGTGAACTGCAGAGAAACAAGAGGAGAGAGGATCAAGAGACAGCACCAATCCCAATCAGTATTTGAACCTGTAAACTGTCCCCCATGTGTGACAATATTTTTTAACATATTACTATCATTACTAATATTATGTTACACTACTTCTTTTTCCTTCTGATTTTATATTATATAATAATGTAACACCTTCTAGAACTTCTATCTTTAGTGACAGAGTCAAAAATTCCAGAAGGAACTGTAGCCCTCCAGGATTGGAATGGGACACCCCTGGTAGTGTCCTCACACTCCTTATACATCAGGGGTGTCCTGGAGGGCTACTGTTGCTGCAAGTTTTCATTGGAACCCTTTTCTTAATCAGTGACCAGTTTCTGCTCCTAATTAGCTCTTTTACCTTCATTGTAATTGACTTGCTGTTTAAGACTCGGACCCCTTATTAGGTTTTTTTTTCCTAATTAGCAGCCAAACAATAACGAGTTCCAAAAAGAGTCAACACGTGACAAGCTAACCCGTGTCCATTGTACAAGATCTGTGAGAATAGGCAAGGTCTCAGTAATGTTCATCTGGTCAGGTTCACAAAACATTTTGATGGTGGTCTTAGAAAAAATAAAATCACCAGTTTTGTAATTCTTCTATGACAGAATGAGAGCACTAAGTAGCCATGTAATTAAATATCCATCCATCCATTTTCTAACCCGCTGAATCCGAATACAGGGTCACGGGGGTCTGCTGGAGCCAATCCCAGCCAGCACAGGGCACAAGGCAGGAGCCTATCCTGGGCAGGGTGCCAACCCACCGCAGGACACACACAAACACACCCACACACCAAGCACACACAAATAATGGGTTTAATTAACAGCAAGAATCAACTTCTAATTAAGAAGCTGGTTGGAGTGAAAATGGTTGGGGTTTGCAGCCCTAAGTTAGCTGGTCTTCTGTTGGCGCATTTCACCTCTCATTTTTATTTGAAGAAAAAAAAAAGCAATGCAGAGGACTGAGTGTTAAAAAAACAAAGGCACATAAAATGAATGGAGAACAAAACAATGAACAACAGAAAGTGGTCACAGATGAAGAAAGTGGCAGGAAGGAAAACCTGCAGCCATCCTGAGTCAGGTATAACTGTTGCTTTACTTAACCCTACAGGGCGCTATGAAGTTTTAGAATGAGTGAAGGTGGAACACTTTATGTGTCTTATCTACAAGCACCAGTAGAGGGCGCCTGAAATTGAAATCTTAACGATTCCGCAAATTGCAGGTGAATGTTTTAAATTATAACAAACTTATTGTACTCTTAGTAGCATGGAATATGAGTTGGTATGTCACAAAATACATGCATAAGGTTATTAAAGAAAAGTTTTAAAATGTACAGTGGATTAACCTGGTTGGGGAATATTATGATGTGTGCGCATTTGGCTTCTGCATCTTACCTTATTCTGGCTTAGCCTCTGCTGAAAATTGGGACGAGGAGGAAATCGGGGAATTAAATAAATACATTTACAAAAAAGAAAACAGTGCATAGACATGGGCTGGAATATTAACTCATGATCCTGCGGCTGTCGGGTTAACTACTGTGCTGCTACACCACCCGAATCAAATACATGATCCTGTTGAAATGTTGCCATTTCAGTATCGCAGGTGTCACATAAGTTCAGAGCAATTGTAAAATTAATTCTTTTTTTGGTGCACAGGCAGGATAACGTAGTATTGAACATCACAATACAGCATTTTAGCCACTAGGGGGGCACCTTTCTTATGATGAAGTTCCATCCATCCATTTTCGTAACCTGCTTATCCGTGGCAGGATCGCGGCACAGCAGGAGTCTTTCCGTGCCTGAAAAGTGAGCTTTCCATTAGCGGTTCTGGCTTCTTTTGTGTAGCTCAGTGTATCCTAAAGAAATTGGGGGTTGAAAACGGGGATGGGGGCTGTATTACCTATGCAGCGGTGGTTGGGGGGATTGGGTTTGTGTGTTTGTAGGCAAAACCCAGTAAAGAAACAAAGACGTTACCGGCGCTGTCTTGACGTCATGGCATCATCAGTCACAAGTGCCCGGGTTTTATTTTTCCAACTGCTTCCTAAACTCCAATTCAGTTAAGCCCTTGGAATGCCAGCACTGCCGCTGATAACATTTTTTAAAAAAGGAAAATCCGCTTAAAAGGCACGTTGAATAGCCCGAGGTAGGGCTCCCATGTAGACAAGGAAATTCCCACGCTGGAGGTTACGAACCTTTAAACGGTATTAGTCGTATCGATCTGAATGGGGTTCGCTTTGTAAAACGTGATCTCTTACATCTGAGGTCATCGTATATAAACTTACTTTGACCTTTTCAGAGAATAAAAGGAAATTCAGTCGGCACTTGTTTCTGTTGCGAAGGGTCCTTCATTGGGTTTGGGAAAGAATACACGGGCTCATAATGATGCTTGTGCTTAATGTCTCGGTATTCTGTATCTAATTAACCGTCTACCACATAATTAAGGTCACTGGCGCTGTTTCTTTACAAGTTCAAATGCTAGACCACCTGCTCTTACAAAACGTATCGCGTTTATAAACCAGCTCTTTGGAAATGTGCGGCAATGAATTGGAATAAGAGGGCTCATTGAGGGCAGGTAGGCCGCCATTCAGACTTCTCTTTCAAATTCAAAGTCTTCACTCAAAGACAAATATATTTTTTTTTGACTCCCCCATTTGTTTTGTAACACACTTTTGAGGTAACGTTACTCGCATGCAAACGAGGCATAGAAGCCAGGCAATAGTCAAGGGACGAACAAAAATATTCAGTCGGCACCCCTCACTTTCTTCACACTTTATTATTTTCCAGATTAAACTTGAAATACATAATTTGCTCATGAATCTCATAAATAAATCTTTCCGTAAATCTGTTTTCATTTTCTCACTATAGGATAATGAGTGTAGATTGATTGACAAAATTGGCAAATGTATCCATTTATAATGAAATCTCCATCCAACCATCCATTATCCAACCCGCTATATCCCAACTACAAGGTGTCGGGGGTCTCCTGGAGCCAATCCCAGCCAACAGAGGGCGCTTGGCAGGAAACCCTAGGCAGGGCGCCAGCCCACCGCAGATAATGAAATCTACAACACAACAAAGTCTTCATACAGTGAAGGAGTCGGAATACTCTCTGAATTCACATCCTCAGAAAATTTAATTTGAAAATATAAAGTCCAATAAATACAGTACATTAAATTACAGTCAAAATTGTCCAGAAAGCATGTGACTGACTTGAAATGAAACCTTTGATGAAGTTTGCATGTTCTCCCTGTGTTCTCATGGGTTTCCTCTGGGTCCACATCCCAACGGCTTAGTGTTTAGTGGGCCGCTGAGAGAGATGATCTGAACCCCACTGCAGATTACTCTCTGACTTTTTTCCATTGTCACAGGAGTTATGATGACTGATTCTAAATATCTAGCCGGTCTGCTAAGGTTTTCTGCGCCTGCAAATATCGTAATTGTGTCATATTTTCTGGTGTTTCAGAAAATATTTTCTGATATTTTCAGCACACCCATAAAATTATGTGGGAGCAGTTTATTTTTTAATGAAGAATTGTAACAGTGATGAGCAGTTGCCAGTGAGCTGAATAGTACAAGCTGGTGGTATCCCACCATTCAAATAAGCAGCTTCAGAGCCTGCTGCAGGGGAACCAACAAATCAGCTACAGTCACAGGATCTCCACTAGTGTAGCTGAAGTGAGTCGTTCTTTATGACTGTGAGCCACCTAAAAGAAAGCAGCTAGGAAGCCTGTTGTGAACTAAAGGGTTCCCCAACACATGAGTCTGCTATCTCTGTATTTCAGGGCCTCCACCCTGGAGCTCCAAGTAGGTGGAGTTAATTTACATGATGGTACTTGGCATTACTTGAGTCAGACAACCCTTCCACAATTCTAATCTTAACCATCGTGTAACCTGGTGGAGCTCGGAAAGTCTGCAGCTTGACTCTATTGGTGGCCTTTGGAGTTAACTCCGTCTACTTGGACCACCCATGGGAGATAATTCTACCTACTTGAAGCTCCAAGGTGGAGGCTAAGGGCTGCAGACATATAAACTCGAAGCACACAAAGTCTTGGGCATACTCAACATGATTGACTAATGGGAGAAATAACTGTTAAACCCCAGCTGGTAATAAAAAAAGCGGTGTAAAGTTGTTATAAGTAAAAAGAAAATCACCTAAATAAAAGAACAAGTGTCTGTGTATCTGTCCAGTTGCTATGTCTCTGCCATTCCAAATGATGGCACATCACAATCATGTTTAGCAATAAAATGGATTCCATTCAACATTCCAACAGATGACGCATCACAAACATTAATACTGCTTTTACAAATCCCATTCCAAATGGCATATAACAGAGACATATGCACTGCATTTGTCATTCCAGCAGATGGTGCACCACAATCATTTTTAGGAATAAAATGCATTGCATTTGTTATTCGAAAAGAAGACACATCACAAACATTAATACTGCTTTTATGAGTTCCATATCACATGGCATATAACAAAGACATATGTATGCATTGCATTTGTCATTCCAACAGATGGTGCACCACCAACATTTTAGGAATACAATGCATTGCATTTGTCATTCTAACAAATGGAGCATTACAAATATTAACACTGCTTTTACAAAATCCCATTCCAAATGGCATATAACAGAGACACATGCATTGCATTTGTCATTCCAGCAGATGGTACAGCACAATAATTTTTAGAAATAAAATGCTTTGCATTTCTTATTCGAAAAGAAGACACATCACAAACATTAATACTGCTTTTATGAGTTCCATATCACATGGCATATAACAAAGACATATACATTGCATTTGTCATTCCAACAGATGTTGCACCACCAACATTTTGGGAATACAATGCATTGCATTTGTCATTCTAACAAATGGAGCATTACAAATATTAACACTGCTTTTACAAAATCCCATACAAAATGGCATTTAACAGAGACATATGCATTGCATTTGTCATTCCACCAGATGGCACATCATAGTCATTTTTAGCAATAAAATGGATTCCATTTTTCATTCTAACAGATGGAGCATTACAAATGTTAACACAGCTTTTACAAATCCCATACCAAATGGCAAATAACAGAGATATATGCATTGTATTTGCCACTCCAACAGATGATGCACCACAAACATTTTTAGTAATAAATTGCATTGCATTTGTCATTCTAACAGATGGAGCATTACAAATATTAACACTGCTTTTACAAATCCCTTACCAAATGGCAGATATCAGAGACATATGCATAGCATGGTGTATTGCAAATGTTGATGGTGAGGTCTACGTTGATTATTTAGATTTCAATCCATCTTAGATGGGTGGCTCAACTTATATATATTTATTTTTTCTTAAATGCTGTGAAGCACAAAATACGCCCAGAAGAGTACATAAAGGCACAGCAGGTGATTCCAGAAAAGACAAAGCCAATCGAAGGCAAGCAAGTCCAAAACAGAAAAAGTCAAAAACTGAGGTAAAAAATCCAGTAAATCACCATTCATCAAAAAGCAATTTGCACAGGAGAATTCATCACCACCAAAGACGTATTCAATGAACCGCATGGGACTGTGGGTTTTCCTGGTGATGGGCAGATGACCCCTGCTTCTTGAGAGACCATCAACAAATCACAAGGAAAACAGCAGAAGACACTTTAAATGAACAACAATATTGATATAAGAAACAAATGAAATAGATAAAAATGAGATTTTTGAATCCCCTCCACCGAACATGGCTGAAACATGATATAAGACATTGGGCTGGTGCTGGCAAGCACTGTGTAGGGCTACAATATTTTGGACTATTGAAATAAACAGCCAAAAGGTTTCAGGTGTACATTCACCCACTATTTTTTAAATTTAGGACTGGGTGGTAGGACAGCTGGAGCCTATCCCAGCCAAACCATTAGGCAACATACCCGGCTGTCTAGGGTGCTGTCATCTGATGGGCAGCCATCCATCCATCCATCCATTATCCAACCCGCTATTTCCTAACACAGGGTCTTGGGGGGTCTGCAGGAGCCAATTCCAGCCAACACAGGGCTCAAGGCAGGAATAAACCCCTGGCAGGGCACCAGCCCACCGCAGTCTGAGGGGCATCATTTACAAAACTTAAGTTGCACACTCGTACTACACTGAGGGGTATAGAAGTATGATAGCAATGTCATGGTATGTACACAAAGTGGCATTCTTTGTATTTCTGGATGTGTGCTTGTTTTGGACACCGAGGGGTAACCCTGCCAGGTCCTCAGACTATGTTGATAATGAATGGCTGCTACTAATGAATGTAAAACCAAAGGGGCCAAACAGCCCCCCTTCCGACCCCCCAGTGATACTGAGTGGGCACTGTTAATGAAAGAACAAAGAACTAACTTCACGTGCAAGGAATCCTTCCCAGAATGAACTGGCTCTTTGTCCAGTGATGGTTATACGAAGAATTACACGACTTAGTAGAATGCCATTAAAGAGCCAGTATTATTAAGAGTGTAGATCGGGGTGCCCAATGCGTCGATCGCAATCGACTGGTAGATCGCAAAGGTAGAGCAGGTCAATTGTGTTGCATTCAAACAAATTTTTTTTTAAATGTTAGTCTATCATATATCCTCCCTATCTGCCACTTGATTGACATACAGGGCGGCCAGTCTGAGATCTCTTTTCTTCCCACACATACGATCAAACGCGCGAGCTACTGCAAAACTCCGGCTGTGATCTAGTCAGCCTTCCAATTTATATCGACTAAAGAAGGGATTTTTTAAGAAATGTGTTGGTTATGGGCTGGATGTGGAATTGGAAGAGGATTTTTTTTCTCACAATGTCACAATTGAAGTGCGTTTGTCTGATCTGTCAATCTATCATTGCTATTCCAAAGAAGGAAAATGTGGAAAGGCACTTTCGAACTATTCATAAAAACTACGAAACTGACTTCCTTCCGAAAAGCGATCTGAGAAAGAGAAAGGAGAGGGAACTAAAATCGCTGTTAATCGGACAGCCGTCATTTTTTACTCGGCTGAATTCAAAAGCTCCTTGACTGCATTATTCGGCTCTACTTATGCGAGTCAGCCTGTTCCCACATGAAGATTATTAAATGTAGCGACCATAAATGTATTGAATTGTTATTGTGCCATAAAGGTTATTCAGTTATGCAAGGTACAACAACATACATTTTATGTATAAAGTATACTCAGTGTATATATATTTATATATATACTAATAAAAGGCAAAGCCCTCACTGACTGACTGACTCATTCACTCACTCATCACTAATTCTGCAACTTCCCGTGTAGGTAGAACCTACTTACGTACATATATACGGCCATAGCCTGCAGCTCGGTCGCCGTGTGAGGTGGAGTTGCATCCCTCATCGTCACGCCTCCCACATAATTGAGTGCCTGCCCATATAAGGCCGTCCGTCAGCAGCTATCCAATAGACACGCTGCTGCTAAATATTCGCAGGCAAATCCACAACTTAATACTGGGAATGCCTATTAAACATCTTAGATTCATGAGTACCAATTTGGGTAGTGAACACTTCGATGAATGAAACCTGTTATCTTTACGACGGTTGACAAACACGGAATGTAACTTGAACACAACACATCCTCCAAATACGAACTTGATTGAAAGTAATAATGATAATGAAATCCTTAATGACAGCAACACTCATAACACTCACAAAACAATTACTGTATATTGACAATCATGTTACGTCATTTTTAAAATGTTCCCTTTTCTTTTTCATAACTTCTTTAACACACTACGTCTCCGCTGCAAAGTGCGGGTATTTCGCTAGTATATATATATATGATCTACCTACATTAAAAATGCTATATATATATATATATATATATATATATATATATATAACAACAACAACAACAACAACAACATTTATTTATATAGCACATTTTCATACAAACAGTAGCTCAAAGTGCTTTACATATTAAAGAATAGAAAAATGAAAGACACAATTATAAAACAAACAATGTACATATATATATTATATGCAGCATTTTTAATGTAGGTAGATCATTTCGACCTCGTCATTTTAAAAGTAGCTCGCAAGCCGAAAAAGTGTGGGCATCCCTGGTGTAGATGTACCCAACAGCAGACTTGCACCTATCCAGGCTTGGCGCCTAATTCTAGTGGCATACGCAATGATTTTCAGTGACCCTGAAATGGATAAGGTGTTAGAAAACACAAGGGACGCCATTTCTTAAGGTACATCATAACAAAGTCTGATGCACACAATCACTATGCAATAATCAAAGGGAGCACAGAAAGAGGGATGACCCTTAGAGGTTAACGAACATCGTTATGAGGTACATAGTAAGGTATGAGCAACTTTCCGGTGGGTTTTCCAAACCTCCCCTCCTATTAACAGCCCCTTTATGAGTAACTACTGTCTTAACCCCATCTCTGAAGCTGCCTGCTAAACAACATCAATTGAAGAGTGACAACACTTTCATTGTATGGTGACATTTTCAACCCTTCGTTGAAATGAAATAAATATTGTGAAAAGTAGTCTGAAGTAAACGTGACATCATAATTTAATAACTAAATAAGACAAAGCCTGTAACTAAGCACGCCATCAGACACTGTTTCTGTTTCTGAAGATGAACGGCAAAGAAATGAGAAACAAGTCATGGCAGCTAACAATTGAATGTTGTATTGTATGTGACGTTCAAAGAAAAGGGATGTGGTGCAAAGTGCAGTGTGACTGAGAGTTCACTAGGGGACCCTCAACTTTAACTCCCCAAAATCTTATTACTTGTGACTTCTAGTGGGCATACTTATTGTTCTGATGTGGTGCATGCCATGATGCACCAGGATGGCGTCCATGTAGAATGATGTGGTGCGGAGTGAGGAACTCCATCTCCACCCAGAACACTCTAAAGTCCTAACTACTAGCAGATCTCTAAGATGGTGCCAGTGTTTGTGGTCAACCAATCAGAAGAATTCATTACCTGAGCTCCACTCACAATAGTTCCAGGTTGAATGAAAAATACTCACTCTGGAGTGGGAGCTATAAAAAGTACCAGGAACTGGAAATGGCCCGAGTTTTGAAGGAGCGTCACACCATGCAGCCACAGAGCCATACATCAGTGCAGGTCTACATCAGCAGTTCTAGAACCCGGAGTTTCAGGATGGAAGTGATGTTACCTTATATCTATAGTACACACTAACCACCCTCACCCCTAAGCGTAAGTTACCCCTAATCTTAGCTGTGTATACTACACACTAACTACACTAACCCCTAACCCTTAACTTCCCTCCAAAATCTGTTTGTCTATAATTGCTGCCATATCCTGGTGGTGACATCTGCTCCTCTGGCTCTCCAACTTCATTAAATTCCATGACTTCCACATGTGGACTATGGCCGGCCAGTCATCCCGGCCAAATAACCCCAGGCTGCCAGGTGGAGCCCTCCCTGCAGCATGGAGGTGCCCCGAATGCCAGCAGGGAATTATGGACATTGGAGTTTACATCCACAGACCTGCTGGATACCACAGGGGCCCCTAGAGGATGCTGCAGGGAAGCCCAAGGACTGTTACATGCCCTATAACCTTAGTCACAGCGACAGGGGAAATGACGTACTTCCTGGATGAAGAAGAGGACTTTTTTTTTTATTTTTTTTAATTAATTTTATTACAATCCATAAAAAGCAATCAAGTTTTTACAAAAAGAAAAACTGAGTTAAGAACAGATCGATCCCCACCCCTGAGAGAGAGAGCAAGCCAAACGGCGTTAAATTTAAGGCTTGTAAACATACCTAAATTAATAAATTCTCTGTGCTTTATGAACTTATTTTAAAATATTACTGATTATATCCTGCCATGTTTTGAAAAATGTCTGTACGGATCCTCTAACTGAGTATTTGATTTTTTCCAAATTCAAATAATATAACACATCAGTTTCCCACTGACTTAAAAGAGGAGAGTTTGGGTTCTTCTAGTTTATCAGAATGAGTCTGCGTGCCAACAGTGTAGTGAATGCCATCACAATTTGTTTGTCCTTCTCCACTTTAAGCCCCTCTAGAAGAACCCCAAACACAGCTGTTAATGGGTTAGGAGGGATTGTGAGTCCAAGACTGTCTGAGAGGTAATTCAAATTTTTTGTCCAGAATAATGTTAATTTGGAGCAGGCCCAGAACATGTGACCCAGTGAAGCTGGGGCTTGGTTGCAACGTTCGCAGGTTGGATCATGCCCTGGAAACATTTTGGAGAGTTTTAGTCGAGGCAGATGTGCTCGATATATAATTTTGAGTTGTATAATTGTATGCTTTGCGTATATGGAGCTCGAGTGAATTCTCTGCATTGCTACTTTCCACTCCTTTTCTGATATATTAATTGAGAGATCTTTTTCCCAGTGTCCTCTTGGATCTTTGAAAGGAAGGGATTGTAAAATGATTTTATATATTGTAGAGATGGAGTCTAATTCCTTGAGATTGAGATTGAGCAATATTTTTTCCAGCGTTGATGAGGGTGCAAGATGAGGAAAATCTGGAAGGATCAAAGTTCCTGATTTGAAGATAGTGAAAGAAATGTGTAGCTGGAATGTTACATTTGGAATGTAATTGTTCATAGGATGCAAAGACGTTGTCTATATAAAGATCTCTAAGCAAGTTAATTCCAAATTTTTTCCAAACTGCATATGTTTGTGAAGGTTGAAAGAGGTGGTTCTCTTGCAGGGGTGCCACAGATAGAAGCTCTCCGTCTTAAAATGCTTTCTACATTGGTTCCAGATTTTAAGTGAGTGGAGCACAATTGGGTTATTAGTGTATTGCAGATACCGTGTGTTTATTGGAGCACAGAGCAAGGAATACAAAGAAGTACTGCAGGATTTGACTTCTATTGCGGTCTAAGCCTGCTTATGTTCTTCTATTTGTGTCCAGGTTCTTATCGCCTGTATATTTGCCGCCCAGTAATAAAACTGGAAGCTAGGTAGAGCCATGCCGCCTTCTGCCTTTTGTCTTTATAGGGTCGCTCTTTTGATGCGTGGATGTTTTGAATTGCAAATAAATGAGGTTATTGTTGAATCTAATTGCTTAAAGAATGATTTATTAATGTATATTGGGATGTTTTGAAATAAATAAAGCTTAAGAAGAATATTCATCTTAACAGTGGAAGAAGAGGACTTTTGATCTGACCCGGAAGTGCTAGGAAGTCACGTGGACTGAGGGATCAGAAGTGCTTCTGGGTCATAAACTATAAAAGACTGTGAAAGATCCCAGAAGATAGAGCTGAGCTGGTTGGAAGGGTGGCAATGCGTCTGGGAGTGGAGGATTATTGTTATTGTGGACTTGATTGTTTATTATATGACTATAGTGGAGTGGAGGGTGCTTTGTGCACATATTTGTTCAAATAAAAATTATATTTGGACTTTTATCTGGTGTCTGGCATCTGATCAAAGGGTTCAAGGGAACGACAGCGCCCCCTACCTGTCACACACCAAAAAACTGTGGTGACACATGGCTCTGGTGCCTGTGTTTATCTGTGTATCATCTCGGTTGCTCTGTCACTGTTATTTGCCATTTGTTTAGGGATTAGTAAAATCCATGCTAATGTTAGTAATGCACCATCTGTTGGAATGAAGAATACAAGGCATTTTATTACAGCATGCATTGTTAAATACAATTCAATAGATGGTGCACTGCAAACTTTAATGCTGAGTATGTTGAGGTCTACATTGTGTGAAGGCAAGGGGGTGTGCAGAGAGCCCCAGACCCCAAACACGACCACATGAACACAGTCCTGGGGTTCAGTTAAAGGGTGTTTAATCCACAATGCCTCACTATTCACAAGTACAAACACAAGTTAAATTCTTTCAATCACCTCTCCTCTCCCCCCACACTGTCCTTCTCCAGTTGCGTTCCTTCCTTCCAGCAATGCTGTCTCTTTTATTGAGGACCCTGGAGTACTTCAGACGTCAGGGCTGTTGCTCGGTGGAAGCACTTCTGGGCGACACAGAAGTCCCACATAACAGGGAGTACATCTCCCTGCAGAACCCTGTTGCGGCACCCACGGACGCCAGCAGGGCTACTCTGCTGGACTACATTTTCTAGCATTCCCTACTGATTCCCGAAAGATGCTGCCATCTAGTGACTGGAGGGGAATCCTCCTCTTCTATCCTGGCCAGGGAAGGTGTCATACATGTCTGGTCGGAATGGCTGTCCATTTGCTTGGGACTTCCTGCCTGGGTAAGGAATTGTCTCCTCCCTTCGTCCATCCACTTGGGTAGTTTCTTTTGGGTCTGGCACCTTTCTCTCCCTTGGCTGGGATGCCTGTCTGCCTGCTAGGAACCTCCCATCCAGGTAAGGAACCATCCCTTTTACTTGGGGGGCATGTCCGTCCAACACGTGCGGCACTTACAGTTGATTAGTTAGATATCAAACTGTCTTAGGTGCTTGACACAGCTAGTCACTTTATAAATGGACCTGTGATAATGTGCGAACTCGGGCATAACCAGTCTAGACTGCAATAGTGCTAAACTGGACATTTTCTGCTTTTAAAGGTAAAAATGAGCCTTAAGGAATGGAACTCAATGTGTTGTGTTGAAGGCGCTGACGCAGAAATGCATAGCCCTCTCAGCAGAAGTACGCTGTGAGGCTCGTCGGCTCTGAGCGCACGAGGACTCCTATGATGGCCAGCTATGAGCACCTGAGCAGGTATTCAGCTGTCCCCACAGCCTGCCCGTCACAGGTGGTTTAAGGTGTGGCGCGCCTGGAAGAGAAAGCCGCCATCTACATTTGTAACTGAGATTCAGTTGGATTTGGGGATCCCTTATTCTAAATAAATCAAGTTTATTTACCGGAGCGTCGACAACCGGGGGGTGCTTGAGTTCAGCATTGCCGCTGGCCATCTGTGGGGCTCGCGTGCGACCTGCAGGGGTTCAGTTTTAAATATAAAGGTGTCCTGGGGCGTGTCGTGACGTCTGGCGTGAACGTGCCAGCGACTACCTGGATAAGTGCGTGGAGTAGACTGGGGTGGCAGAGTGGCTGGACAATTTTGTCGGTTATATTTAGGGGATCAGTGGACCTCAGTGACGTGCGGTGAGGTTCATGGCTGGTGAGGCAGTGACTCCTTCAGAGTGAGATTTACAAATATATGAACCCCAAAGAGAGGCTTATTGTCTATACTTTTGGCTGCGTGCAAATTGATTACTGGTTATGTTTCATATCTCATCAGCATTCTTTACACACACAGGTAAGGCACATATTTGGCTAAGAAAGAATGTTACATTTATAGCGGCGAGAAGAGTGGAGAGAGAGCATTTGATCAGCACCCTCCATATGTTCTAAATTTGTCACTACAAATCCACAATTTATACTCATTCAATACAAATGACAGTGGAGAAAAATGGATTTCAATTTTGACCTCAATTAAAATATTTAGTTGTTTTTAAAAGCTTTTAATTCTAATGCTTTAATCAATTTTAATACAAACTGTTCAACAAAAGGATAACAAGAAAAACAAAAGAATATTTTATTTCAAGGTCAAAATTGAGTTTTTAAATATTGGATTTTTTCTTTCTTAGTCTGGTCCCATTTTTCTATAAAATTGAAAACCATTTATTGTCTTACCTTTATTTGTAAATGAAGTCCATGCGCCTATCCTTCTCCACGAAAATCTCCATCACTTTCTTGTAAAAGTTCTCCTAATTTTCCATTTGTTTTAAAAATCTTAATCTTACATTTTGGCAGTCATTCGGAACAAAAAATAAAAATAAACGGACCGCTGCAGTGCACTTGACTCTCTGATATCGCTAACTTATTGGCGTCTCTGCATAGAAGAACAGCAGCAACGAGCACCTGTTGGGCTTACATTCGCCTCCTCCAGGGTGGCACGGTACTGTCTGCCTCACAATGTGCCTTTCCACTGCGGTTTTATGTCCAATCTGCAAGACAAAATATGTCACACACATTCATTAAAGATATCAGCCAGACTGTGGAAAGTCAAGGTGTATAATAAACGTGTCTGCAAACCTTATATTGGCGTCATGCAGAGAGACAGCGACAGGCGCGCGCCAATCACAGGCATCAACCTGTGAGGGACAGCGCAGTCCGAGGGTGAGGTGAGGCTCTTCGCTGCCTCACCTCGTGTTTCTTCCCTGTATTTGAACAGGCAATGCACAGATTCAGTGATTTTGACTATAAAAACAATCACAATTATTGGAATTATACAGAAAACAAATTTATAGCACAGACCATTTATTTTTTGTGTTATCATCATTAGTTTTTTTACTTTCCATGATGAGAGGTGAGGCTCTGCCTTCCCTGCCTCGCATGACAGCATGTCCCTGGTGGACCTAAAGGCAAGCACTGCTGTGTTATAGAAGGAGCAGTTGTTTTACTTGATGGCTTTGTAAATATTTTCTTTCTTTTTGTATATATGTAATTCTGAGTGATGGCTTTGGTGGAGGTATATATTCAATTTTGGCTTTGGGATTGTTGCAATTATTTTTCCTTTTTCTATATACACATACACACTAGATTTTTCTTATACATATTTTTCACTTTTTTTTCCCCTTTTGAGGAGCTTCCTGACCAGAGGCAGCCTTAGGGGTGTGCAGGGCCTAGGGCTGACCAACCGCACGTGGGGCCGGTTATGTCAAATGCTGTTACTGGTATGTGTGGACTGTATAAAGTAGCATGTTAATTTAATAAAAATAATGTTAACATACACCGGATTTTCTCATTACAGTATTCAGCTACATTTTTGCAAGATAACACGCAGACTTTATCAAAATATAGCGATATAATCTATTTAAAAACTGTGCCACGATCTCTTCCACTCATGGCGTTGACAGCTCTTCTTCTTCTTTCGGCTACTCCCAATAGGGGTCACAACAGCAGACCATCTTCTTCCATATCTTCCTGTCCTCTGTGTCTTGTTCTGTTACACCCATCACCTGCATGTCCTCACTCACCACATCCATAAACCTTCTCTTAGGTCTTCCTCTTTTCCTCTTACCTAGCAGGTCCATCTTTAACATCCTTCTCCCAATATACCCAGCATCTCTCCTCTGCACATGTCCAAACCAACACAATCTCGCCTCTCTGACTTTGTCTCCCAACTGTGTAACTTGAGCTGATCCTCTAATGTCCTCATTTCAAATCCTGTCCATCCTCGTCACACACAATGCAAATCTTAGCATCTTTAACTCTGCCACCTCCAGTTCTGTTTCCTGCTTTCTGGTCAGTGCCACAGTCTCCTACCCATATAGCATAGCTGGTCTCACTAAAGTCCTGTAGACCTTCTCTTTCACCCTTGCTGATATCCGTCTGTCACAAATCACTCCTGACACTCTTCTCCACCCGTTCCACCCTGCCTGCACTCTCTTTTTCACCTCTCTTCCACAATCCCCGTTACTCTGTACTGTTGATTCCAAGTATTTAAACTCATCCACCTTTGCCAACTCTACTCCCTCATCCTCACCATTCCACTGGCCTCCCTCTCATTCACACACATGTATTCTGTCTTGTTCCTACTGACCTTCATTCCTCTCCTCTCTAAAGCATATCTCCACCTCTCCAGTGTCTCCTCAACCTGCTCCCTACTCTCGCTACAGATCACAATGTCATCAGCAAACATCATAGTCCACGGGTACTCCTGTCTAATCTCATCTGTCAACCTGTCCATCACCATTGCAAATAAGAAAGGCCTCAGAGCCGATCCCTGATGTAATCCCACCTAAACCTTGAATGCCCGCATCACTCCTACCACAAACCTCACCACTGTCACACTCCCCTCGGGCATATCCTGTACAACTCTTACATACTTCTCTGCCACTCCTGACTTCTTCATACAATACCACAGATCCTTGCTGCTCATTCCACTACCAAACACTTCCCGCATTGTTTCAACTCGGCCTACTGTAGAAAACTAAACCAAAGACTAACTAAGAAACGATGGTGGGCTCTCCGGACACAAAGGAATCGTAATCAAGTCATCAGTTTTTCCCAAGTCAAAACAGAAGCCAACCCAGTGACTAATGGGCTGTACATATTTTAGGAAGGGATTATACTGGTGACCCTTTTTGGGCGATGAAGGTGGACTATGGAATGTTTTCAAAGACTTACATGTAAGGAAATTGAGCTTGAAGAGGGATTTGAAAAGGGTTCCTCTTAGAAGCATCTCAAATATATATATACTGGGGAATATAACTTAACAAATCCACTCCAATGAGACGCGTGGACCTTAAAAGTTGGGTTCCCTTAGGCGCTGGGATAGTCGCCCCACTTGCCACCCCTAAACGCCACTCTTGTTCCTGACCCAGGAATAAAGAAGGAAGACTGATCACATTTGTGTGTATGTAGTTTTCGAATATAGAACTGTTGGATTGCACTTTACTTACTGTAAATACACATTTTTTTCCTTTCTTTGTCTTTATTTGCTTTTTGATAAAGTGTCAGTTCTGAACGACTGTGCAACAAAGCCCACCTGCTGCTGCTGAGTTTTTGTTGTACAGTACCCTTGTAAGTAAAATTGCACCTTTCACCCTTCAGTTCTGGTCTGTGTCTCTTCTCTCCTGTAATGGCGTTCAGCAAAGAAAGAAACAAAAGTGGAGTGAGACACCGGAGAGCTTAACGTAAGGGCCTGAACAAAACTGTCTAACATTCTTTACACTTGTTTGGCTCTTTACTCACTACTCAAAGCATTTCACGTAGTTGGTGGGGAGCCACTTCAACAACCACTAATGTGCAGCATTCACCTGGATGAGGCGACGGCAGCCATTTTTGTGGGCCAGTACACATTAGCTGTTAGGTGGTGAAGTGGTGAGAGAGAGACGATTAGAGAGAGGGGGTGATTAGAGGGCCAGCATGACCAGGCCATGGAGGGCAATTTACACCCTGCTGTTTACAAAAGAAACCCAGGTCTCTTTTATGACCACAGAGAGTCAGGATCTCGATTTTACATCTCATGTAAAGGATGGCACCATTTTAACAGCACAGGGTCCTGGTCGCAACACTGGGGCATTGGGATCCACATTCAGACCACAGGATAAGCACCCCCTACTGGCCTCACCAACACCTTTTCTAGCATAAACCCAAGCATTTCCTATGGAAGGACAAGCCGGACCTGAACTTGCTTGCCATCAGGTGGATGACCGCTTCTGAAGTGCATGTGCTATGGCTGCTGGCATACTCTCCTTCAGAGACACAGACAGCACCGGGAGGACAATTTGTAAAGTGTTTAAGTATATACAGTATTGCCCCTGGCATCTAAATGCCCCAGAACTCAAACAACTTGGAATCGTTCAAAATTCGAACAAACTTTGCCCCGGAATCCGAACTCAGCTTTGGAATCCGAACGCCCAGTACGTTGTTCGTGTGTGTTTGTGCGTATGTTTCCCCAGCGCTCGGGCCACCCATACGCTTTGCCGTTCGGCTCGTTGTTGGAAGCTTAAAATGAAAGCATCTCGTGTGATTTTTCCTGCTAATTTTATGCTTTTGTGCCTGTTTTGTGTTATTTTTTATATATGATAACAACTTAGTGTATTCGTCATGTGTCCTAAAAAGTGTAGTGAGGAAAATAAGAGTAAGAGGAAAGCTGTTAGAGATACAATTGAAGTTAAGAAAGATCTTATCACTTTTTAATGTAAATACAGGTTTTTATATTTTTTATTTTATTAATTTACATTTTTATTCAAATATTATTTTTACACTGGTCTACAAAAACGTATGTTTTGTTTGCTACTGGGACCAGCTCTTTATTAAGTTTTTTACACTGATTTCATATGTGAAATCGGAATTAAGCTAGCACGTCAGGTTTTTGAGATACACACCATTGACGTTTTGACACTTTTGAATATCAGTATATCAACATGATATCTGGAGTTTGAACTATGTCCCACCAAAATTGCTTGGAAACAAACCAGAAGACGATATCAGCATGTTCTCCACAAGCTTAGCATAACTCTTTGCTCTGTGACTGGCAAGAAAATTCTGGACAACCTGCACAAATGCTTGCCATGCTGCTGATTGAGTGGGCTTCAGTTCCCTTTTGAACTCATCGTCAAACATCAGTTCATGGATTTCAGGACCAACAAAAACACCTTCCTTAGTTTTGGCTTCACTTTTCTCGAGACCAAACTTATTTCTTAAATGCTGAAATGCATCAACGTTCCTGTCCATCACCTTGACAAGATTTTCAAAGTTATGGTGAATCTAATGAACGAAATGTCCTGAAATGTAATGTTATGTTAAGGAAACAGTAAAACCTTTACCTACTGCAGTGTCATGTCTGAGTTGTGTCGTTATGCTTAAGAGTCATATAAGACTTAGTAATCAGTAACAAATATTTTTTCCGCTAATTAAAAATTAATAATATTTAGATAAAATTAATAATGACAAGGAAAACAACTCACAGCTGTAAGAAGCATGTGACATCCCCAGTAGAATTATGGGTATTTATCAAAATGGTTATCTGCCTTTACTGTCCAGTCACCCCAGTTGTCCAAGACCTGGAACATCATAACTAAAAAACGGGATGTGCTGTTGGACGAAAAACAGTTTTCAGATTTGGAGTCAGCAAGTGAAATTTGTTAAATTACAGGTGAAAGACTCCCAGTAGCAAAATGCTTGTTAACCAGTGTTATTTGTTAACATTTTAACTCAAAACCCAGTGCATTTACTGTTAAAATCATTTTGAAATTTTGAGTTCGTGAGACACAGTCTCTCCATTATTTTAAAGGGGAAAAAATGCCTTGGAACTCAAATGGGGTTCTGGAAGGGATTAAGTTAGGATTCCAAGGTATCATTGTATTTGATTTATATAATTTGACATTTTCCCACAATTCTTAAATGAAGTCAACAAATTATTTATTTTTTTTTTAGATAAATGCCTGCTGCTGTCAAGAACAAGAAAATACGAAAACATAACCCCAGTTCTTAAATCACTTAAATCACTTAAATCTTTACACTGGCTCCCGGTTAAGTTTAGGGCAGATTTCAAAATCCTCCTTTTAACATATAAAGAATTAAATGGCCGAGGTCCGGCTTACTTGTCTGAACTTATCATGACTTACAAACCAGAGCGTACATTAAGATCTCAAGATGCCGGTGTGCTTAGGATTCCAAGGATTAATAAAATAACAGTGGGAGGTCGAGGTTTTAGTTACAGGGCCCCTACACTGTGCAGTGGTCTGCCTGCTACTATAAGAGATGCCCCTTCGGTCTCAGCTTTTAAATCCCGGTTGAAGACTCACTACTTCAGTTTAGCACACCCTGACTAGAGCTGCTGATTTACTGTGCAGACTGCATCTCTGTTGTTAGTCATTAGCACTAAAACATAAGTAATATGATAGTTATAATTTGTTACTAAACCTCACCTATTCTGTTTCTGTTTCTCAGTACTCAAATGTGGCACTTGGTGCCACGGCCCACCTGCCAAGTTGTTTTGCCTGCCTATGGTAAAGTCATCTCTGATGGAGGATCGCAGGAATTCTGGGGTAGAGGGGTCCTTTCATCTGATTGGCTGGTCCAGCACTATTTCAGCTGTGGTATGGCCAAATTGGGGAGGTCGCTTGATGGATGAGGTCTCCAGGACTCTAAACAAATCCAAATCTTATTATATGATATCATCTACTGTTAAATTCTGCTCCGTACTTATAAATTTTTTATACTGTATTGAGGATTTGTTCTGTTCTGTGTATTGTATTGTATTGATCCTCCCTTCTTTTTAACACCCACTGCACGCCCAACCTACCAGTAAAGGGGTATCTCTTTGAACTGCCTTTCCTAAGGTTTCTTCCATTTTTTTCCTTACAAGGGTTTTTTGGAGTTTTTTCTTGTCTTCTTAGAGAGTCAAGGCTGAGGGGCTGTCAAGAGGCAGAGTCTGTTAAAGCCCATTGCGGCACTTCTTGTGTGATTTTGGGCTATATAAAAATAAATTGTACTGTATTGTATTAAGAAGCTTATAGGTGGCACCAAGAGGGTCCGACCTGTCCAGATGCACATTTAAAATTATTAACATTTAACTACAGCAGGTCCAGCTTGTTGTGTCCACAGAAGGAGTTTCTTCAGAACAACTCACCGTTAGATTCTTGATATCACGGTGAATCATTTCATTTGCAGAGTTTAAAAATGAACATCAACAAGATGGCGCCACCCCTACCTAGGCAGTAACGTGGGGACAAGTCCGTCATCTTTTCAAAGTGTGGATCACAGTCAGAAAGAAAAAAAAGGAAAGGACAGAAATTGGTTGTTGGTGAAGTACGGAGAAAGACAATCTGGATGTCATAAAGAAAACAACAACAACCTTTGTTTCTATAGCATGTTTTCATACAAATGGTGTAGCTCAAAGTGCTTTACAGAATGAAGAAAGGGAAAAATGACAAAAATACAGAAATAAAACTAGGCAATACTAATTAACATAGAATGAAAGTAAGGTCCAAAGGCCAGGGAGGACAGAAAAAGCAAAAAAAAAAACAAAAAAAAAAACTCCAGATGTTTGGAGAAAAAAAAATCTGCAGGGGTTCCAAGGCCACGAGACCACCCAGTCCCCTCTATGCATTCTACCTAACATAAATGGCCTCAATCAGTCCTTATGGTATTCAGGGTTCACATGGAAGAACTTGACGATGACGGTCATGTGGACCTCTGGCCTTCAATCCATCAATGTAGGAACATCACGGTGCTTTGATCGGGTGGTGGTGGTGGCGCAGATTGTCACCACATGAAACCAGAAAAAGAACAGCAGAGAAAGTAGTGGTTACTATGGATTGTGGAACCATGATAAAAACGATGATCAAAAAAACCTGTGGAGAAGAACATCCATTGAATTCTGAGCCTGCATCTCCTCACTCGACATTCAGTTTAAGTTAAATGTTTGGGGTGAAACTGAAACACACCCTATGTCTCTTGGTGCCCACACTCTTAAAAATACTGGTTCTGAAATGGCACATTACTGGTTTCCGCAGGTACTTGTAGAATCATTGCTTGACAAGGAACTATGTCATTCGGAGAAGAATTATGGATAAGAACAAAAGAACTTCAGAAATCTGACAAACAAGAGGAGACCATTCAGCCCATCAGCCCTGTTTGTTTACCTAATAGCAAAGCGGTCCTAACGTCTCATCCTGATTCTTCATAATGGTTGTCCAGGTTTCTGATTCAACTCCATGTCTCTGTAGTTTGTTCCAGAGTCGCACAACTCTTTAAGTAAAAGAGAGCTTCCTGACTCCAGTCTTCACTTCTTCCTAACTTTCACTGATGTCCTCGAGTATGTGATTCACACTTACGCTAAAAGAATTCTGCTGGATCTTCTTTATCGATGCCTTTGAGGTAATTAAATTTCTGGATGAAGCTTCCATGCAGTCTCCTCTGCTTGAGACCAAACAGGTTCAATTCTGTGATTCTGACACAATGTGACTTGTCCATTATTCCCATGATGCACTGGGTTGCTCTCCTCTGCACAGCTCTGTCTTCCTTGTACTGTGGTGACCAGAACTGCACACAGGACTCCAGATGTAGTCTGATTAGTGCATTATAACGTCCCTTTATTTATATTCAACAGTTTTTTTATGATATAACCTAATGTTTTGTTTGCCTTTTTAATTGCTTACATTGCTTAGATGACGAAGATGTTGTGTTGTGTCAACATAAACCCCAAAATCCTTTTCAAAGGTTGCTTCCTGTAGGTCAGTGTCTCCCACCTTGCATTTACAGGTGACGTGACCCTTGCCCACGTGTAGCACTTTGAAACTGCTTTTCCAAAGTGTTTGCCCCTTTTTGAATTTGTTTTGCTGTCTAAAATACCTCCAGTTTTAGTGTCATCTGCAAATTTCAAACAATTACTCACCATAATAGAATCAACGTCACTGTTAAAAATTAGAAAAAAGTAATGGACCAAGAAAAGACACCCTGAGGGACTCACTCCTGACATTCTCCCATTATTTGTACTTTTTGTGTCCTGTCGGTTAACCAGCTAGATGTTCAGGTTTGTAAG
The DNA here is from genome assembly GCF_016835505.1 of Polypterus senegalus. Taxonomy (NCBI): domain Eukaryota; kingdom Metazoa; phylum Chordata; class Cladistia; order Polypteriformes; family Polypteridae; genus Polypterus; species Polypterus senegalus. The sequence goes on from NC_053154.1 coordinate 321,696,737, forward strand.
CCACCTCTGATGCTTAAATAAAAGGTGGGGTCATTGGAAGGAATTTCCAGGTCCACAAGTTGAAATGTTGGGGCACCAACCTGGCTGTCCCCGTTTAATTGAAACAACAGTCCAAACAAAACAAACGTCCGATGGCGCTAAACAAACAAAAATCAAGTTCCTAGCCTGAGGACCTTTTGTTGGCTGATAAAGCTTCTTAGAGTCATGGTGGGGAGGAGCGCCATCCTGTGGTGTGTTCTCATAATGAATGACCATGGGATATTATGGGGCAGTAGGACAGGAAGGGGCAGTGTCAGTTGCCATTAGTGGGCATCTTCTCGGCACTGTGGAGGGAAAAAACAGAGGATAAGGTAAGTGCCAGTGTCCCCTTTCGACCTTTGCTGGAAGTACATACCTCAGGAGGGCTGATCCACTGATGCACATGCATGACAACGGTTATTTCTGCACTTTCTTGTGAATGGTTCCCCTATAGCATTTCTCCTGAAGAACCATTTTGACATTGTTATTTTTCAGAGTGTAGGTGCTTCACTCTTCATTATTATTAAGAATTAGTAATCATAAGTTGTATGGAGGACGGCCAGGACTCTTACCTGGCTGGGACGCCTTCATGAAGGAAGGTCTGGGGGAGAGAACATGAACAGGGAATTATCTCCCCTCAGATAGCAGTACCCCTCAGATTCCCACAGTGCTTCATTAGAGTTGGAGTTTGGAACAGCCTTGTTGGGTTCTGTGGGTGCCGCCAGGGGGGGTGCTTCAAAGATTGTGGAGCCCAACACATTGTTGGACTTCTGCCTCATCTGGAAGTTCTTCCGGGCCATGTTAACAGGTCAGGTCAGGTTGGGGAGCATGCACTGGTACAGCGCTTTGCTGCAGCCACCACACGACGAGGCAGCTCAGGATTCTGGTTGACAACCTCCCAGGCAGACTTGTGGTCCAGTCCTATCCTCCAGAAATGACCCTCTATCTGCCGCAGCCAGGTGTTACGTGGGTGTCCCATTGGCCTGGTCCAGTCATTCAGGTCCTCAACAATGAGGGTCCTGTGAGCTGGATCACCTTCGGGGAATCGCACCACATTGACGTAGTGCCATAACTGATGCTACCTCACAATGCAGGTGATGTGCCTCATTTGGGACTCCATGAGCAACACAAAGTCAAACCAGCAGTACCCAAGGATTCTCTGAAGAATCACAGGACCACATGAATCCAGTCTTCATCTCAGGTCAGTGAATAGCTTCCATGTCTCGCAAACAGGAAGCACCAGGACTCTAAAGACTTGGACCTTCGTCCTTTTTGCAGAGATATCAGAAGTGCCATTTACCCCTTTCCAGCGACCTCATGACCCCCCATGCTCTCCCAATCCATCTACTGACTTCATAGAAAGAGTCACCAGAGACATGACTGTCACTGCCGAGGTAAGTAAACCTCTCGATGAGGTCGACTCTCTCTCCGCAGACAGACACACTGCTGATGGCCATGCCCAAGAGGTCATTAAAGGCCTGGATCCTACGGCTGTTGGGCATCTGTTGGTGAAGAGATATTCACTGATCTTGACTTTGCTGACGTTGCTGTGATCTTCGCGGAGTCAATGGAGGCTCTGATTAGAGTGCTCGAGAGACTGAGTGAGGAGTCTGAGTGTCTGGGCTTGTGGGTGTCCTGATAAAAACCAACATCCAGGCTGCTGCCACTGCTCCATGAGCCAGAGTCGGGAGGGAGAAGACAAAGCTTACTGGAGGAGGAGTGGCGGCAGAAAAAGAGAGAAGGACAGAGAGACGAAGAGTAGAAGAAGAGACAAAGAAGGCAAAGACAGAGTGCTGTGTACTGATTTGCTTGTACTGCGCTGTGTGGGAAGCGTTTCCCACAACTGAATAAAGCCTGGCCTGTGCTTGTGGAACTTGTGTCTGCATCTGTATGTGTCAGGTTTGGGGACACCTGGTACGCCCCCAGAAGGCTACAGCTGTTTATCAAGAGCATGCAATGACTAAAAATGTAATCGACCATACAACTAAACAGAACACCTCCCAGATTTACTTTATGCTTATGTCGTACCTCTTGGGAATTTGGTGTCTGATATACAGCTGCGACATTGCCTCAACATGGCGAATTCAAGCGAAAGTCATAATTAAGTCCTCTTCGACATATAACTTTGCATCTAAAGGTTTTAACCCCACGCCTGGCTTATTTTCTTTCAATAATTCTAATTATCTTCGTCGGTGTAGATGCCACATGGCTGTTTGTCAGCGCTTGGCTCGTTTCTCACACACAGATGATCCATTTGAGAGTAATTCGGAGGTGTTGGTAATAAGCGAGCAATCTTGATGTTTGAAATAAATTAGTTTCTGAATTAATCCATTTTCTAACTAATGAATGGCAAGATAAATAAGTTCGGCTGTGTAAATATGCCCAGTCATTATTTACAATGGGGAAAATATTCAGTGCTATTTACTGTAAGTACTTTGATGAAGGATAATAACTGCATACGAAGCGGCTGGAGTGTGGAAATTTTAAGAGCTGCATTAAAGTCTGGATAGGCTGCCTAGCCATTTCTGGCCAAACATATTGGCAATGTTTGAAATAAAACTGCATGTTTTACATAAGCATGAAAGAGGCTCTCCCTGAACAATTACCTGTTTCGTTTCTGATCAAGCGTTTGTGTTGTGTTTCAAAGCCGGATTGCAGGCTAAAATTGTTCTTTAGGATTCTTGGAGATGTCACCTGCCAGGAGACTACCTCACTGGCACTAAAGGCAATCATCATAATGTTGAACAAAAAGTGAAATATCGTAAGTCTGGAAGAACAAAAAAATAAATAAATCAAAATCAGATGATTGCAGCTAAGCAGCCAGTCCGGCTACCTACACAGACAAATGGCTGGCCTGTAAAAGAAGCTGTGAGCAACTTTGTTCACATTTTTTGAAGAGACGACGAGCCCAAATCCAGCGGATATTCCAACAGCAGATTTGTGTTGCACAGATGGGAAAGTACGGGGGAGTAAATGCGAACATTAATTTTATTTTAATTTTTTTTCATTTTTATTACTATTTAATGTAATATTGTTTCTTTGTATCAGTATACTGCTGCTGGATTATGTGAATTTCCCCTTGGGATTAATAAAGTATCTATCTATCTATCTATTATATAGTACATTATCTATCTATCTATCTATCTATCTATCTATCTATCTATCTATCTATCTATCTATCAAAAGGAGAGCAGTAACAAACATCCATCCATCCATCCATTATCCAACCCGCTATATCCTAACTACAGGGTCACGGAGGTGTGCTGGAGCCAATCCCAGCCAACACAGGGCGCAAGGCAGGAAACAAACCCCGGGCAGGGCGCCAGCACACCGCAGGGCATACACACACACACACACCCACACACCAAGCACACACTAGGGACAATTTAGGATCGCCAACGCACCTAACCTGCATGTCTTTGAACTGTGGGAGGAAACCGGAGCACCCGGAGGAAACCCACGCAGACACGGGGAGAACATACAAACTCCAGGCAGGGTGGACCCGGAAAGCGAACCCGAGTCAGTAACAAACATACAAAATCATTTACCTGGACTTTCAAAAGGCCTTTGACTCAGTTGTCCCACACCAAAGATTAATTCTGAATCTACTGTATAAGCTTGTAGGCATCAGAGGTGACCTACGAAACTAGATTCCTAGTTGGACACAAAGACTACAGAAAAGAGGAGAATGGAGTGAATGGAGACCCTTAGGAGTCTGTCCTGGGACCATTACTTCTTCTGATTTATAATAATTGGCGCTACGTTTTATTTGTAAATTGAATGAATTACATATTTAAATGATACATTTTTCATTTGGGGCAGCACGGTGGTGTGATGCTGCCTCGCAGTAAGGAGACCTGGGTTCATTTCCCGGATCCTTCCTGCGTGGAGTTTGCATGTTCTCCCCGTGTCTGCGTGGGTTTCATCGCACAGTCCAAAGACATGCAGGTTAGGTGGATTGGTTATCCTAAATAGTTCCCAGTGTGTGCTCTGCGGTGGGCTGGTGCCTTGTCCGGGGTTTGTTCCTGCCTTGCACCCTGTACTGGCTAGGATTGGCTCCAACACACCCCCGTGACCCTGTGTTAGTATATGGCAGGCTGGATAATGGATGGATGGATTTTTTATTTGTTACATTTAATTGTATTGATTATTTAAATAGCTTATTGTTTAATGTCTGCTTGCCCGAGTGTTGTTATAATAATGACATTGATTCTGGTATAGTTAGTAACCTTCTCCGCTGTTTTTTCCCACCACGGTTCTCAAAAAGACACCCAGCTGATGGTAACGGCCCCTCCTGGCTCCACCGCTAAATATTATCCCACGGTTCACTCATTACAAGAACGCACCACAGGACGGAGCTCCATCCCACCATGACTCTTATAGGATTTATCAGCTTCCTCGAGCTAGCAGTGATGTGCACAAGTCAAAGTCTGGAAAGGGCGGAGTGGTGGCTCTGAGGCTAGGGAGCTGCACCGGCAATCGAATCCCGTAAATGCCAAAAGGGACTCTGCTCTGTTGGGCCCTGGAGCAAGACCCTTAACCTGCAATTGGTGAGCACTTTGTGTAGTGAAAAAAGCGCTATATAAATGCAAAGAATTAAAGTCCAAAACAGAACTGATCAACTGTTTCTAAGATGGCAGCTTTAAAGGTCAAAATAGGATATGATGTCAAAGAGGCTGGCTCTGGAAGGATCTTCCTCCATAGGCTCGGACCCAGACATCCATCCATGCATCCATCCTCTTCCGCTTATCCGGGGTCGGGTCACAGGGGCAGCAGCTTAAGCAGAGATGCCCAGACTTCCCTCTCCCCGGCCACTTCTTCCAGGAGAATCCCCAGGCGTTCCCGGGCCAGCCAAGATACATAGTCCCTCCAGCGTGTCCTGGGTCTTCCCCGGGGCATCCTCCCGGTTGGACGTGCCCGGAACACCTCACCAGGGAGGCGTCCAGGAGGCATCCTGATCAGATGCCCGAGCCACCTCATCTGACTCCTCTCGATGCGGAGAGGTAGCGGCTCTACTCTGAGCTGAGATGACTGAGCTTCTCACCCGATCCTTAAGGGAAAGCCGAGACACCCTGCGGAGGAAACTCATTTCAGCTGCTTGTATTCACGATCTCGTTCTTTCGGTCACTACCCATAGCTCATGACCATAGGTGAGGGTAGGAGCGTAGATTGACAGGTAAATTGAGAGCTTTGCCTTACGGCTCAGCTCCTTTTTCACCACGACAGACCGATGCAGAGCCCGCATCACTGCGGATGCCGCACCGATCCACCTGTCGATCTAATGCTCCATTCTTCCCTCACTCGTGAACAAGACCCGAGATACTTGAACTCCTCCACTTGGGGCAGGATCTCTCCCCCAACCCTGAGAGGGCACTCCACTCTTTTCCTGCTGAGGACCATGGTCTTGGATTTGGAGGTGCTGATCCCCATCCCAGCCGCTTCACACTCAGCTGTGAACCATTCCAGAGAGAGCTGAAGATCACGGCCTGATGAGGCAAACAGGACAACATCATCTGCAAAAAGCAGTGAACCACCCTGAGTCCACCAAACCGGACCCCCTCAAAGGCCTGGCTGCACCTAGAAATTCTGTCCATAAAAGTTATGAACAAAATCGGTGACAAAGGGCAGCCCTGGCGGAGTCCAACTCTCACTGGAAATGGGCTCGACTTACCCAGACATGCCGTCTTCAAAGGGGTGTAAGTGACATAATCAGAAGGCCCGGAACCGGAAGTGATATCATCAGAGGGCCCAGAACTGGAAGTGACATCATCAGAAGGGCCAGGCAGAATTTCGCATGAACGGTCTGCAGGACAGTGAGAAAATGAGTCAGCACACTCCGCCAACCCCTGGCCTGGCGTGGGATTACTCTCTTTCAGGCCCTTTATCTGCCTCCCATGCACACGTGTGTGACAACATATAAACTCGCTACAGTTGTAACTTAGTCACGAACAAATATAACATTTATATTTCTTCTTTAAATATAACATTAAATTACAAAAACTGTGCCATAATGGAATCGCAAGAAACTCTACTTTAATGATTTGCTCCATGCCATCAGCTGCACCAGCTGTTTTACTTTTAAACACCCGTATGCCCGCTGCATTCGCTTTCACTGTGTGCAAACTCGAAAAGCTCTGAGTTTCTTACAGATCCACTGGATTAATTCCCTTCATAAGTTTAAACACTTCAGTCAGGTCACCTCTTAATTGTCTTTTGCTTAAACTGAAAAGGTTCAGCTCTGTTAATCTTAACCCTGGACTCAGCCTAGTTGCTCTTCTCTGGACCTTTTCTAGCGCTGCTGTGTCCATTTTGTAGCCTGGAGACCAAAACTGCACCCAGTACTCCAGATGAGGCCTCACCAGTGTGTTATGAAGGTTGAGCAGAACCTCCTGTGACTTGTACTCCACACGTCAAGGTGCTATATAACCTGACATTCTGTTAGCCTTCTTAATGGCTTCTGAACACTGTCTGGAAGTCGACAGCTCTGAGTCCACAACGACTCCTATGTCCTTCTCATAAGGTGTACTCTCAATTTGCTGACCTCCGATTGTGTATTCAAACCTCCCATTTTCACTTCCTACATGTAATCCTTCACATATACTGCCATAAAATATCATCTGCCACAAATCTGCCCAAGTCTGTGTGCTCTCCAAGTCTCTCTGTGATGATCCAATGGATTCTAAATTATCTTCTAATCCACCTACCTTGGTACCACCTGCAAACTTAACCAACTTGTTACTTATATACCTATCCAAATCATTATATTTATTAAAAATAGCAGCGGCCCTAGCACTGACCCCTGCTGGACCACAACATCAGCCAATTCTGGTAAGGCTCCTCGCTCCATCAGCATCTGTTTCATGTGCTTGCACCCATCTACACACCACACTCTGGACTACCTCTTCTTTTAGTTTGATGCCCAACCTCTCATGCAGCACCTTCTCAAATGCTTTCTCAAGATCAATGATATCATTTGCTCCCCTTTGATCGTATCATTTTGTTGCTTTCTCATAGAATTCCAGCATTTTACTAAAACAAGACCTTCCTCGTCTGAACCCAAGCTGACTATTAAGTAAACTCCTGTTGTTGTCATGTGCTGCTCAATCTTATCCTTAATAATTCGTTCCATTAATTTCCCTGTGATGCACACTAAGCTTACTGGCCTATAGTTGCTTGGATCGGCCCGGTCACTCTTTTTATATAACAGGATAAAATTTGCCATTTTCAAGTCCTTTGGAATTTCCCCAGTGTGCATTGACTTCCTAAAAATATGCATCAAGGGATTTTATCTGTACCTGCTAACCTCCATAAGAACTCAAGGGTACCATATATACTCGCGCATATTTTTACATCTTCTTGCCTCCTCCAATCTCGTTAGACAAATCGAATTTTATTGCAGCAGCGCAATTACCAATTTCTTTCACCACTTCAATGACTTTTAATTTAAAATCATCTTCATATTTTCTTCTGATCGAACGTTCCATCACAGATAAGGGATGCTCTTACGATAAAGATGTATAAGGGGGTGAGATAGAAATAACACAAATCAGTGCAAATGTCGCTACAGAATAGTTCGGGTATTACCATGTGGTCACTTAGGCACAATACATAGAAAAAAAAGGAAGTGTGCTCCATGGTTACTCTCTCAGGTCGGCGTTAGCATATCGTAATCTCTTGGACCAATAGTGTGAGTTTTCCACATTCGACTTATATGACTTGACATTATAAAATACAGGAAATTATACGGTAAAATCAAGCCACGACTTATCCACGGGAGAACTTAGACACGAGTATATATGTTAAATATGATCTGGTGCTGGTGACTTGTTTGATTTCAGCCAATTTAATCTGAGCTGCTCTTCTCTCTCTACAATTTCCAAATCCCTCAGTTCCTCCTTAGTAGTCCCATTTACCACTGGGAGGTTACCCACTTCCTCACTTGTGAATACCTCAGAAAAATGCAAGTTTACAGAGGGTTCACTATTTCACTTCCTGTATTTTTTAATTCCCTTTTACTATTCCTGATGCACTTCACCACCTTCTACTGCAAGGGTAGGGCAAGAAGAAAAATGTGATTTGAACCATAAGTCATGAGGGAGTTGAGAAGAGATATAGTATCAGACCTGAGAGGAAGAATTCAAGGAGAAAAGCTGAGAAGAACCTGGTTCAACAATACAGTATTGCAAAATGGGGTGATGTGGAAAACTATTGAGATATAAGAGGGCTGGCAAATCGCAAAGGGAAGTGGCGATAAAGGGAGTTCTGATAAAGGACAACACATGATGGTTTAATCTCGCATGTACGCAGAGAAAAAATCTCACAGACATGGAGAGAACATGCAAACTTCACACAAACAACAATTAGGTCTACACTTGCAGGGTAAATGAGGCAGCCACACAAAACAATGGTTGCTGCCATGCAGGTGAGCACAGGGATTTACAAAAAGAAGTGGCATTGATGACTAACATGTGGAAGGGTGCCTGAACAAGATTTAAAAGTGTCACACATGGTCACATGGAAGGCAGCTAAAGGGCTTGAATGAGGGTAATCCTGAGCCGGACCGGGATGTAGCAGAGGGCACTGACTCTTTCTCTTGCTTTTCTGCAGACCATTCATGGGAAATTCCACCTGGTCCTGATGAAGTCAACTATGCTTCCGACACCTTTGACGTCACATCTGGGTCCGAGCCTATGGATAAAGACCTTTCCGGGTCCGGCCCCTCTGATGTCATTTCCGGGCCTGAGCCTATGGATGAAGACCTTTCCAGTTCCAACCCCCCGATGTCATTTCCTATATTGGCCTTTAAAAGCTGCCAACTTTCCTCTATCCCCTCAATTCTATTCTGGACTCCAATCTGTACACATCAGTACAAACCTTTAACTACTAGCCAACCCGCGGCGTACCATACGCCGCATAATCAGGCCGGTTTTTTAATAATTTTTAAGCACAGGGAGAAAATTTAACATTTGCAAAATTGGTAATGTAATAAAGCAGCAAGAAAAGCAACATTGTAACAATGCACGGAACGAACTAACACACAATTGTCCGTGCGGCGTAGCGAGGTGGGAGGGGGGTGTGTACAAAGTGCAGGAGTATCTAAGAAGACGCATGTTTGTTGCGGATGCGAATTGCTGTATGTAGCGTGTAAAACAGTTTGCTATGGTGCACGCGGTCGTGCGTCGTAACGAAAACTCGTTTTTTAAAGACTGCTCACTTCATTGTGTTTTAACCTCAGTTGTAAAGGAATGTTTTAATGATCCCATGGGGTATCCCTCGCAAACCGTTTTACACGCTGCATATGGCGATTCACCTCCGTGAGAAACATGCCTCTATGAACAGTCAACGTGTGGGAGGGGTGTGTGTACAAAGGGTAGGGACGAAAACAGTGGGAGTGCATGAGTCGCACTTAGTGGCAATTCCACGGTTTGCAGCCCGAATGGGGTTCAACGGCTTACCCACGCCGGGTCGACACACGCTCAATCTCATGCATAATTATTTATTGAATGGTAAACGCTTCTGGAAAGACACGGTTGTCTAAAGCAGGTTGGTGTGAGAATACAACAGTAAGTGAATGAAAAGATGGAACTCTGGAGAGATCATAATACAACACAGTAGTGAACCTGCGGCATAACAAACACCACATAATTATTTATTGATGGTTGAACACTTCTGGAAAGAGACAGGGACACCCCTCGCAAACTGTTTTACACACTGCATACAGCGAATCACATCCGCGACATGATTTTTCCTAGATGGTCCTGTCGCGTCCACCCTCGCACTCGAAGCATACACACTGCCTGGTCATGTGCCCGGTCGCAAGCCCCAACAGAGTCACGCTGACACACCGCCTGGTCATGTGTCCGCTCGCAAGAGAAACTCACGGAGAGCCGCCCACCAGCTGCCTGTGTGTGTGTCTCTGTTTGTCTCTGGCGCGGCTTTCTCTTGCGCTGCCTCTGTGTGAACTGGTCAGGCACAGAGAAGGTCAGCTGCTGACAGAGCGTCTCGACTATTGCAGGGCCTGCATTGGTGAAGCAGGTGAGACGGTAATGAAGCAGAGGCACAGGGCTTATTGGTTTTTAAAGACTGATTCCTTCATTGTGCTTTAACCTCATTTTTAAAGGATTGTTTTAAGGATCCCATGGAATACCCCTCGCAAACCGTTTCACACGCTGCATATGGCGATTCACCTCCGCGAGAAACATGCCTCTATGAACAGTCAACGTAGCTTGGAGGTACATCCTCTACGACAGACGAACATAAATGACGCCATTTTTTCTGTGTCGTTGAGTCCGAGTTGGTGGGCGTGACCCTGCAAGTTGTCGTCATATCCAATGGTCTTGGAGTTGGTGGGTGTGGCTCCTTCCTGTGTGCGCCATAGGTGTCTCACTTGTCGGCAGCTTAGTGAATCCACGCTCCTTCCGGCGTGCTTTTCATGGTTGTCTTGCCTTAGTGAATTATATATATAGATTTTGCAGGCAGGGAATAAAATATGGGTGGCTGCCCCAAACCTTTCTGTGGCTTCTTTGATTTTTGTGAAAATAGCAAATATCTGCAGTAGCTACCAAGCATTAACTAGTAAAGGACAAAGATTGGTAAATTATAAAGATACAGCAGGAGCAAGTGACTCGGGAGACTTTTTTATTTTTGCCTGGCCCAGGCATCAGTGTTGACCAGAATTAATCCTGCACTTTTGGTTAATTGCATTGTGACATATAAACGTAAGCCTTAGTGCTGCTTCCTCTCTGCACTTTGCTTTTGATTTAGATTGGCCAATTCATCTCTAGAAGTACCAGTTTTTGCTCAGGGCTATTCATTGCAAACACTATGACCCTCTGATTTTTCCATAATGATGTAATAGCAGAAGGGAGGCAGGTGGCTTTGTTTTCTTTGGTGTAGGGTTTCCCAAAACATTAACAAAAAAAAAATCATCCAGCAGGAAAACTCTAGATGGACCTCCCTGGTTATAAAGTAATTAGCATCTGCCTTTGTTTTCTCTTGTACTCTGTAATTACTTTTTTTAATCATTGATGAAAGTCCCATTATTATTTTTTTAGCGGACGCCTTTATCCAAAGGTGACTTACAACTTTTGGCAAACAATCGATTACACTTCTTTTGTTTTTTTGTTTGGAGCACAGGCAGGTTAAGTGACTTACTCATGGACACGTAAAGTCAGAAGTGAGATTTGAACCCACAACCTCTGATTTTACAGTCCGAAACAGCAATGCCTGCTGTAGAAATTGTTGTATGGGAATCATTGGAATAATTCAGGTAGCCCAGCTATTCAGGATGACAGTAAATGGATCACCTTGATGGGCTGGCATCCCATTATATAGTGCATTTCATTATCTATCTATCTATCTATCTATCTATCTATCTATCTATCTATCTATCTATCTATCTATCTATCTATCTATCTATCTTTTAGTGCCTTTCTTTATCTATGTATCTTTTAGTGCTTTTTAAATCTATCTATCTATCTATCTATCTATCTATCTATCTATCTATCTATCTATCTATCTATCTATCTATCTATCTATCTATCTATCTATCTATCTATCTTTTAGTGCCTTTCATTATCTATCTATCTATCGACTTTCATTATCCATCGATCTGAGGTTATCGCCTGTATCATGAGACTCTCCTTCACCTGAAAGAAAACTGCAACTAACGCCTTTAGGTGTGACGCCTAGCGCATGCGCTCAAGCTCGCACTTAAGACGCGTTGTTTTCGAATGATTCACGCCGTATCGCTTCAAATTCTAGTCACATAATACGTACACTGATAACTGCAGCTAACTATGCACACACTGGAGGAGTCATAATTAATATATGAAATGTGCTAACAATTTGTGGAGATGCGTCGAGGTGGAATGTCAAGGTTGCAAACAGCCCGAAATTGGACACAGGAGGACAGATGAAATAGAGGGAGCAGGAAGTGCTTGCCCCGGGGCTAAACGCAACAGCTGCTTCGATTGGGCTTCACGCAGATGGGAACATAAACCAGATGTGAATAATTACTACACATGAAAAGGAGTACAGAGGATTAGGCAAGTGACGAAAAAAAGAAATTGTAGATCTTCGGGCATAATCAGGAAAATATTAAAACGCCGACTTACAACTTGGCCTGTAAACTTGTTTCAAACTAATTTGCGCAATTCAATGGCTGAGTTGAAACGAAAAGGCAACCTAGTGTATGACCACATATTATACTTAAGTGTATTTATTTAGTTATCGTCGTGAGAGCTACCTTCAGATGAAACATCTAATTACTCAGCTCCTGTTTTGTAGATCCATGCATGTATTATTTATCTGAGATTTTTTTCTGATATTTTCGATATTTTTAAAGTTATAAATAGATTACTACACACACACATAAACACTGAAGTCCTAAACGCTACTCAATATAAAGTTATTTTTTATTAACGGTAAGACAGTCGTACATATTCCGTACTTTTCTTTTTTTGGCAATGGTGTAGTAAATAAATGCTGTAAACTGCGGCTTCACTTTTTAACATAACGGTGCCGAAGGTGTTCTTTAGAGCGATGCCACCGCTGGCACCATTTTTGATTTCTGAAACAACCACCCTTAACATTTTTTTAATATTTAATTCCGAAACGGGTTACATAAATGGATGACAAAAGATTTGTGAAATCACAAAAGCTTCCTGATTTTGAAAGGACACTTGCTGCATACAATCACACAGACTCAGTTCATGTTTTCTTGATGTTCGTATCTTGCGAATATTTCTGTGTTTTCCGTACGTATTAGAAGCCTTTTTATAGCCCTAACAAACGATGTCATTATGTAAAGAACCTTCGAATGAAGTGATTCTTTATCAAGCAGTGGCTCTGCAACGTTTTTAAAAATCAGGGGGCCAAAGCGGTTCTTCTGCCTGATGCCGTTGCCCAAAAAAAAAAAACAGAAAAAACCTTTCAGATAAGAGATGCACAACAGGTAACAAAATGAACAGATGATAACAGATATGGAAAGACAAAGGGGTTACTGATTTTTAAAAGGACAATAACATAGACAGTCTACTTTTATGCATCGTGTATTTCTGCTTTGTCCACATATTAGGAACTTTTTTAAAGTCTCAACCTATTTCAAATCCTAAAAAAAAACTTTCTAATATTTAAATTGTCCTTATCTTTCAATTGCTCTACAAGGTACCACACAGCGCAGCTGTTATAGAACTGTTGTATTTAAGACTGGAGGGCCCACACGACCCAGTAAAGTGCCATTTCAGAGCCCTTATTGTTACGGGTGTACTCTTATAGAGCTGAATGCTAGGAGGGAAACGGCTCTGGAGAGGCACCATGCCATCCTAGTGCCAGTGAGGGCAGCAAAGTTCTCATCTCATCTTCATACTACCTTAATTCAATTCATAGTCAGGGGTTAGAATACCCCTATACCACCTAATTCCCGCCCCCATCCACAGTGGTAACACTGGGCACATGGTAGCGCCCACACTTAACCAGACTCATACTCGGCTCAATTCAGATTTGCTATTTAACTTCACATGTCCATCTTTGGGAATGTGAGAGGAAAAAAAACAACAACAACAACTAGACACAAGGAGAACATGCAAACTCCACGCAGATAACAATTATCCTTGGAATTCCTGTATTTATTAATTGCTATGGATTTAATGATTATTTTTCTTTGGTTTTAGACTTTCAACCCTTATAGAATGTAACTATATATTGACTGTATTTTTTTTCTGTTTTGTCTGGCTTTCTAGCTTTTTATTCTTGCATAAACATTTTAAAGGATCTTTGGATATGAGACTGGCACTAAATAGTCAGTCAGTCATTTCCCAACCCGTTATATCCTAACACAGGGTCACGGGGGTCTGCTGGAGCCAATCCCAGTCAACACAGGGCGCAAGGCAGGAACAAATCCCCGGGCGGGTTGCCAGTCCACCACAGGGCACACACACACACACACACCAAGCACACACTGGGGACAATTTAGGATCGCTGGGTGTCTTTTCGGGAACCGTGGTGGGGAAAAACAGCAGAGAAGGTTACTAACTGTACCAGAATCAATGTCATTATTATAACAACACTCGGGCAAGCAGACATTAAACAATAAGCTATTTAAATAATCAATATAATTAAATGTAACAAATGAAAAATCCATCCATCATCCAACCTGCCATATCCTAACACAGGGGTCTGCTGGAGCCAATCCCAGCAAATACAGGGTGCAAGGCAGGAACAAACCCCAGCAAGGCACCAGCCCACCACAGGGTGCACACACACCAAGCACACACTGGGGACTATTTAGGATCACCAATCCACCTAACCTGCATGTCTTTGGACTGTGGGAGGAAATCCACGCAGACACGGGGAGAACATGCAAACTCCACGCAGGGAGGACCCGGGAAGTGAACCCAGGTCTCCTAACTGTGAGGCAGCAGCGCTACCCACTGTGCAACCGGGCACTAAATAAATAAAGAAAAAATATTGTTATTATTCATAAGACAGCAGCACAAACACATTTGCAAATCTGCGGCTCCTGATGTACTCTTAAAAAATATTATTTCTTTAATGGCTTCTTACTGAGTTGTGTGCCATTAAGTGAGAAGTGTTTCGAAGCACAAAGGACCAATTCCATATGCAATATAAATAAACAAATAAATAAAAAATGACAAACAAACAAATAAGTAAATAAACCTTCCCAGTATGAAGTGGTTCATTGTCAAACAAAGGCTTTATGGGAGACCACACAATCCAGTAAAGTTTACCATGAAGTGCCATGACAGCACCTTCATTTTCAATGAGGAAAGTTGAAAACACACTCTTCAGAATCAAGGTGTGGTTCTTTAGAGCGATATCATAGGGAAACCATGTCTGAAGACCCATCCGCATGAAGCTTCCAAGAAGAAGCTTTACTTATTTAGATCTGTAAGAAGCTCCATAGAATAAATAACCATGAATAGATGATAAAAGGGGTGGCACGGTGGCGCAATGGGTAGCGCTGCTGCCTTACAGTAAGGAGACCAGGGTTCACTTCCTGGGTCCTCACTGTGTGGAGTTTGCATGTTCTCCCCGTGTCTGTGTGGGTTTCCTCCCACAATCTAAAGACATGCAGGTTAGGTGTATTGGTGATCCTATATTGTCCCTAGTGTGTGTGTATGTGTGCCCCGTGGTGGGCTGGCACCCTGCCTGGGGTTTGTTTCCTGCCCTTTGTTGGCTGGGATTGGCTCCAGTAGACCCCTGTAGTTAGGATATAACGGGTTGGATGATGGATAGATGATAAAAGACATGTGAAACATCAATGGGTCATGATTTTAAAAGGACTCTTAACTGCATGCATTTTCAATGAGGAAAGTGGAAAACAGAGTCTATACTCTTCAAAATCAAGGTGTGGTTCCTCAGAACGATGTCATAGGAGAACCATTTTTGGTTCGAAAAAGACCCATCCACCATAAGTTTGCAGAACAGACTTTTATTTGTTTAGCTCCTTAGCAGGCTCCATAAATAACCATGAATTGATGGCACAAAGAGATTTGTGAAACACCTAGAGTCGTGATTTGAAAAGGACATACAGTAACTCGGGCTAAGTGCAGGTTTTCTGAATCTATCAGAGTCTTGCTATAGCCCGCCATACATTAAAGATTTCGGATTTCTTCTACATATTAGGAAGTTTAAAGCACAAAGAACCTACTTTATTTGTAAAGAACCCTCCCTCGAATCAAACTGTGCTTTGCCAAGCAAGGGCTCTACAAGGAACCACACAAACCAGCAAAGAGCCTTAAAATGCCATTAAGGGGCAGGAGTTTTAAGAGTGTTGCTGAATCTGGCATGGCAGGCAATTGTATTTCGTTGTAATCTGTTTATAGTCAGTATGTCAAACAGCAACTCCGATATAACCATTTGTATCCTATTGCATTTTACATTCTGCTTTAGACTAACTCCACTGCGTCTCGATTCGTTCCTGATTCAAAACGCAGAGCCTGTGCTACTCAAATGACTTTGGGGTGACCAGAAAGAGAGAACAAAAAGTACAACAAGTAATTTAACTGACGAGCGGAGACCATTCAGTCCCTCAAGGCCATCTGTTTAGTTGAAAGCTCAGATGTCCCAACGTCTCAAACGCGAAGGTAAGCCTAAAGAAGGATACTAAGAGATCTAGAAAAGCCGAGCCCGTGTGACTGTGTGCGGCAGGAGTTCTGTTAAAATCTGAGACTCATTTGTGTTTCACAAATCAACTCATGGTTATTTGTTGAACCTGTCATGGATCAAAATAAAGATTCATCCATGTGGTTTGGGTACCGAGAATTGTTTCTCCGTGGCACCGATCTGAAAAACCGCTTTGCCACTTTTATTTTTCAGAGTGTACTCGTGAGAAAAATGTAGGTATACATGGAAAGAACGATGCGAGAACTTCATAAGGGCCACATCTCGGCGTATAATTCGAACCAAGGATGGATACTAATGTACAGCGCTGTCGCCCTAAAGTTATCATTGAATAAACATTAAATTAAACAAACCTTTCAACGGATGTGAAATAAATACATGTCATTTCGGGGACTCCTAATGATTTCTGGCAGAAGATAAACGAACCCAAATGTATATTGAGGGCGTTAGGCTGGAGTGTCGGCCACAATCTTGCGGTCGAAAGCGCTGGGTTGGTCACTTGCACCATGTAATGGACTAACGCCTCCAAGGGGGTTATTTTAGGTCTCATTGTCAGCAGGTGAACGACTTTATTAACACTTATTAAACATTATATCCATTTAGGTTGAATGCTTGGTGTGAATGTATGTGGGTGCGAGTGTGCATATGAAAGTAACGGACTTCCTATTACGCGCTCTCAAGAGGCAAAATGGGACAACGCGAGTATGCAAATGAATGCGCGAGTTTCCAACATGAAACAAAAATGGATTTAAAAATGGAAACATTTCGCCCTATAGTAAAAAGTCTGTTTATTTGGTTGCACTTCGTGGCACTATATAATCAATCGGTTAATCGATCAATCAATCAAGCAACGCTATGGTGGTGCAGTGGTAACGCTGCAGTCCGGGTCCTCCCTATGTGGAAGTGTGAATGGCCTCTTCGTGTCTGCGTGGGTTTCCTTCGGGTGTTTGCGGCTCCGGTTTCCTCTCACAGATCAAAGACATGCGGTGGACTGGCAATGCTAACTTGGCCGTGCCATATGTGAGTGTTCCTGCCTTGCGCCCTGTGCTTACTGGGATAGGCTCCAGCCCCCCGCGACCCTGCTCAGGATTAAGCGGACTTGAAAAATGGCATGAACAAAGAAACAAACAAACAAACAAACAAATAAATAAGTAAATAAATAAATAAATAAAACGTGGCCGTGGCTTGAGTAAGTTTTCCTGCCTTGCTCCCTAATGCTTGCTGGGATTAACTCCAGCTCTGCTCAGGATTAAGCGGATTTATAAAACGGTATAAATAAACAAATAAATAAACATTACAACTACATCGTGACCGTGGCTTGTGTAAGTTTTCCTGCCTTGCGCCCTGTGGTTACTAGGATAGGCTCCAGCCCGCCGCGACCCTGCTCGGGATTAAGCGGACTTGAAAAATGCTATGTATAAACAAACAAACAAACAAACAAACAATAAATAAATAAAACGTGGCCGTGGCTTGAGTAAGTTTTCCTGCCTTGCTCCCTAATGCTTGCTGGGATAAACTCCAGCTCTGCTCAGGATTAAGCGGACTTATAAAACGGTATAAGTAAACAAATAAATAAATATTACAACTACAACGTGACCGTGGCTTGTGTAAGTGTTCCTGCCTTGTGCCCTATGCTTTCTGGGATAGGCTCCAGCCCCCCGCGATCCTACTCAGAATTAAGATGACTTATAAAATGGCATAAATAAATAAGTAAATAAATAAATGCTTTTTTTCTCTCGGCTATTCACTGCACATTTCAGATTCTCACTTACAGCCTAAAAGTAGGGCTTCGTCAGTTTTTATGAAACAAGTAAAGGAATCTATGCCTAATCTACATATCTAGACAGACTGTGAATCCTTCTCACATATTTTCTTGTCAAAGGCAATTGTGATCGGCATGTGTGCGCTTTAAACTTCCACCATGTCTACAGATTGTTGAATTACCCTGACAATGTTTTACGTCCGTGCTTATTTATACTTTTGGTCGCGTTTTTAAATGGGATAAGGCTACTCGTAAGCTCTGGAACATTTCTTTTAACAATTAGTCATTTACATGGCTATGGCACTTGACCAAGTGCCACGTCTGAAGCACTGCACTAAAGCGATTGTGATTGAAGCCCCTCTTTCTTGGAGTAATTAAATGTGAACCGCCGAGTCTGGCCATATATCTCTTCTCTCGGGCATCGCTTGCACAAGTACTTACGGGGAGCCCAGTTTTACTGAGAATGAAAAACAGTTTTAAAGTAATTCCATGTCGTAAGGCTCATTAGACGGGGCAGAATGTGAAAAACTCTTGGCAATTGTTCGCCGGGTTTCCTTCTACACTTAATAAAAAACAATTTCGTTTCTGTTTCCCCTTCGGAATGCATGGGGAGCAGCGGCAGTAATGCGCGCACAGGGCGACTGAGCCGGGGCGAGAGATGGCATTGAGTGATGCTCCAGATTTCATTTTGTATTTGTGAATGTGTGTATGCGTGTGTGGGTGTGCGTGTATGTATGTCTGTGTGTTGAAAACCTTCCCGGGCTCTTTACCAACAGCAATGGACGCAAGGCAAAAACCATAGCAGAGCACACTCGCGCACACGCTCGCACTCACAGAAACTAAAGAAGTTTGTATTTGCCATTCAGCTGCAGCGTCCTAACAAACAAACAGACGTTGGGCCAGTGTAGACCCGGTGTCGGTAAACATTTTCGCCCAATGTGGTCAGCCAAAAATAGCCCAATTAGCAAGGGCAACATTGGCCCCGGGTCCTCCCTGCGTGGAGTCTGCATGTTCTCCCCGTGTCTGCGTGGGTTTCCTCCGGGTGCTCCGGTTTGCTCTCACAGTCCAAAGACATGCAGGTTAGGTGGATTGGCAATCCTAAATTGTCCCTAGTGTGTGCTTGGTGTGTGTGTGTGTCCTGTGGTGGGCTGGCGCCCTGCCCGGGGTTTGTTTCCTGCCTTGCGCCCTGTGTTGGCTGGGATTTGTTAGGATATAGCGGGTTCGATAATGGATGGATGGATGTAACATTGGCCCCAAAGCATTTGCCCATTGTGGGCAAAACGGAAAGGAAGCTCCAATTTGGTCAGGACCCTGAAAAAAAAAAAACATACTTTACTAGTTTATTCATTCATCCATTTTCTATGCCTACTCATGCAGGATAGGGTCGCCAGACACCAAGCCATCCTAATACCAGTGAGGGCAGCAAAGTCTTATCTCATCTTCATAATCCCTTAATCCAATTCATAGTTGGAGGTTAGAATACCAACCCCTCAACCATTCCCTGCCATCCCCAAGTTGGGCACAGGCAGGAACAACCCCTGGATCGGGCACTAGTCCATTACAGGGTGAACACACTCAAATATACAGCATAGGGGCCAATTTAGCACCATCAGTCCACCTAACCTATGTAGTTTTGGATTGTGGGAGGAAACCAATATGGACACGGGCAAAACATGCAAATACCACACAGGAAGGACTCAGGAGGCGAACCCTGGTGTCCTTATAGTAAGGCAGCAGCGCTTTGAACCACACCTTACTGGCTCATTGCTTCACGCTTTTTTTAGTGTTTAGTTGTTTTTTTTATTAGTTAAATTGTGAGTAATTATGAAGATTTACATTGTTTTGATTAATAAGAAAAGGAATAAAAAACAGTACTAATGTGGCTTTAAACTAATTATTCTTACAAAACACTTTTTCTTTGTTTTGGTGTTACAAC
The DNA here is from genome assembly GCF_016835505.1 of Polypterus senegalus. Classification (NCBI taxonomy): domain Eukaryota; kingdom Metazoa; phylum Chordata; class Cladistia; order Polypteriformes; family Polypteridae; genus Polypterus; species Polypterus senegalus. The sequence goes on from NC_053154.1 coordinate 321,716,599, forward strand.
ACTAATCATGAAAATATTAAAACTGTGCAATTTTAACCAATGTAAAAATGATACCTTTTGAAGTTTTCACATTTTTATTTATACTGTACTTCTAGAATTAATATTTTAAAACCAATGAAAAATACTAATTCACTATACTTATACTCTATGACAACATTAAAAAGTGGGCAACTATAGTGATGACATTGGCCAGCGTTACCAAACCCGCCCAATAGGCCATTGAGGGTCTAGCTGAACTTGCAGTGCCGGCGATTAACTCATTTTGGGCTACTAGAGGATCTTTTGGGCAAGTGGGTTTCCAAAGTTCACTCTGCCCTTTGTCTGTCCACGGAACGCCACTGTGTGTGTGTTTGCTGGAGTGTCTTTAAACTGAGAGAGGAATATGGAGTCCTACAGAGAAAACCTCGGACACGAAAAGAACAGATAGGGGTGCAGGCTCTGTGAGGGGGTCTGCACTGTGAATCTTCAGAGCGAAAGGACGTGATAATATCGACATCTCTTAAACTCCGCAACGACAGGGCAACATTTGTGAGGGGTACAGGACACGTAAATTAACAAGTGAACTGGCGTCTCGGATGGTGTGGGTGAATGTGTGTGTGAGGTGGCTATTGCAGATATACACACCACACACATGCACACACAAACACATATACAGTATATATATATATATATATATATATATATATATATATATATATATATATATATATATATATATATATATACATATATGCATCCATACATACATACATATACAGTATATATGTGTGTATGTGAGTGTACATATTTATTTAAAGAGCTTCTGTAAAAATCCAAATTTCCTTCTCGAAAATAAATATCTATCTATCTATCTATCTATCTATCTATCTATCTATCTATCTATCTATCTATCTATCTAATATAAAGCCTTTCACTATCTATCTATCTATAGCGCCTTTCACTCTATCGATCTATCATATAGCACCTTTCATTCTATCTGTCTATCTATCATATAGCACCTTTCTATCTATCTACAGTATCACTATCTATCTATCTATCTATCTATCTATCTATCTATCTATCTATCTATCTATCTATCTATCTATCTATCTATCTATCCCCATGATTCTCCCAACGCGTTTTTAAAAGGCGTAAAGTTTTTAATGTTCTTCAAAAGAAGTGCGAATGATTTGCCAGATGTATAGTAAATTACGCTCTCTGTAAAAGTGGTGCAATCTTCCAAACAGAGTGATGGATTAAAATCTAACGTGCGTTCCTGTAAAATCTTAAGAGCAGACGGGTGACCCGATCGTTTCCTTAATGTGTGCGATTAGACATAATTTATTTATTTATTTATTTATTTATTTATTTATTTATCATTCCAGGTATTGTTATTTTCCTTCAGAATCCTAAAACCTTTCCAGTCTTGTTAATTTGGGGTTATGCCTCTGTTCAGTGTGTGGTGATCGTCGTTATGAAGACGAGTGGCTCTTGCGAATTACGGACGTCTTCTCCATATACAATCTTAAAGTGCTTGGCTCTTTAATGGCTCTTTAGTGGGTTATGTGGTTCCTCCTGAACCATTTACGACCGGACAGGTTCTCGGCTTATAAAAATGTTTTATTTGGGCTGTGAAAATGGTTTCTAATACGTGTACCAAACAGACATCCTTAATGCCTACACTCTTTTAAATAAAGGTGCCGGAGTGGTTCTTCAGCGCCTTGAGCATGGGAAAGGTGCTATATAAATAAAACATATTATTATTATTATTATTATCATTATTATTATTATTATTATTATTATTACAGAGCGATGTCATTGGGGAACCGTTTTTGATTCCCAAAAGACCCTTCCGCATGACGGTTCCAGTAAGAAGCATGATTTATTTAGATCCACAAGGAGCTCCATGGAGTAAATAACCATGAATATGCTGATAAAAGACGCGTGAAATATCAACGGGTCATGATTTTAAAATGACTCTTTAACTGCATGTCACAAGTTGGTTTTCTTAATCTGTTATATCCTGCTAGATATATCATACATTAAATATTTCAGGTTTTTTTTCTACCTATAGGAAGCATTTCAAAGCACAAGGAACAAAAGTTCATATGCAAGAACTCTGAACAGGATGAAATTGCGCTTTAGTAAATAACCAGAAAGAACCATTAAAAGTGTTGGCTAACTATAGAAGGTATACGAACAACTCAAGAAAACCAAAACGTACTGCCAACGATTCTTGATTTTAAAACGTCTCTTTCTGTAGTGGCCTTTAAGGCTTTGGACTTAAAACGCTGAGGTGGTGGGTTCAGATCTCACTACTGACACCACGTGATCCCGAGCAAGTCACAGTCTGTGCGCCTATTGGTAAAACAAACAAACAAACAAACAAACAGGTAAGTCGCCTTGGATAAGGTGTTAGTTAAGGCCGAGTGTTTTATAGATTATTAACATTATTAATCCAATGGGGAAATTCAGATACATACAGCAGCAGAAACATAAAAATACAGACAAACAAGACAGACAACCCAGCCAATCAATCGATAAATAAGTAAAAAAAATAAAATAAACTTAACGAGTACATAGGGTGGAAGCATTGGATTTCCTAAGAGCACGGGCAAGATAAAAATCTGTTCGTATCCTATAAAGACGCAAATTATAAAGAAACTTTGAAAAATAAGTTAGTTAACCTTAAGGAATTGGTTTGCAACATGTAATCTCAAAGTTCACTTTGTGGATTTGGATTTGGAATTTTCCCCTAAAACTCGCGGAGCATTGAGCGACGAGTAGTAAAAGATTCCATACTGGACATTAAACATTTCTGTGTCAAAAACCTTTTGCGCCTGACCACAGACCCAATTTAATATGCAAAGACACCTTGTCAGAACGAAATGGTTGTTTCTGAAGTAAATGTTCAACGAGTGACGGTTTTTGTTAAGCGTAGACCTTTCGAAAGTTACATGTATCAGGACAATTATTAAAGCAACTACAGGGCTATTTTACAGTAAACCTTTTTGTTTTTTGTCTGGGCCGCAGGGTGGCGCAGTGGTAGCGCTGCTGCCTCGCAATAAGGAGACCAGAGTGGAGCTTCTATGATTGCCTTTTTCCCCAACTCCCCCAAACCCCGATTTGTCTGTGAGAGTTTCCTCCGGGTTCTCTGGTTTTATATCTCTGGTCCAGAGACATGCAGCTTAGCTAAATTGCCATAATTTGTATTTGGTATGTGTGCTTACGCGTGTGTGTGCGTGTTTGGTCGCTCTATCCGGGTCTTCTTCGTGCTTTGCGCTCAATACTAGCTTGGACAGGCTTCAGGCCTTCCCCTGAGACTCATTCTCTACAACCCCCCGTCACCCCACAACCCATGCAGGTTCTAAAGTGGAAACTCGGACTTATAAAATAAAAGCGAGGGAATCGTACAGTTGTCGACTAACAGTACGATAACGATCTCAAATCCATCCATCTTTTAGACTCGCCTATCCAGAACAGGGTCGCGTTGAAGGTGAAGGCGAAATAGTCAGCGCCGGGCGCAAGGCAGGAACAATCCTCGGATGGGGCACTATAGTCCACCGCTAGCTGAAAGCACACAACCACCTACAACATTATTATTATTATTATTATTATTATTATTATGCCCTGTGATGGACTGACATCTTATCCACTGTTTGTTTCTGCCTTGGCTTGGATCTATCCATCCATTACCCAACCCGTTATATCCTAACTACAGGGTGATGGTGGTCTGCTGGAGCCAATCCCAGCCAACACAGGACACAAGGCAGGAAACAAACCCCGGGCTGGGTGCCAGCCCACAGCAGGGCGCACACACACACACACACACCCACACACCAAGCACACACTAGGGTTAGGGTTAGGGTTAGGCACCTAACCTGCATGTCTTTGGACTGTGGGAGGAAACCTAACGCAGACACGGGGAGAACATGCAAACTCCATGCAGGGAGGACCCGAGAAGCGAACCAGTGCCGCCATTATTATTATTATCATTATTATTAATATTATTATTTCTTACTCGTCTGACACCTTATCCAAAGCGACTTTCAAAATTTGAGATACAATTGGTTCAATTTATTCTGTTTTTTTTTCTTCTTTTTTTGCAATTTGAGCTCAGGCTGGTGAAGTGACTTACTTGGAGTCACACAACATTAGGGCTTGAAGTCCACAGTATGGGGGCCAATTTAGCATCACAGATTCACCTAACCTATATGTATTTGGATTGTGATTTGCAATCCAATTGGACAGTCCAATTCATGATAGGCTTGCAAGTTGGGGATAATGTATTCATATTAACAAAGTTATTTTATTTTGCTGCGCTGGACTGAGGATCTGCCCAGGGTTTGTTCCTACCTTGCGCTCTATACTGGGGCTCCAGCACCAAATGCGACCCTGTTCAGGGCTAGGCGGGTTTGAAAATGACTTACTGACTATATTTTGCTCACATCTATCTATCTAATAGTGCCTTTCATTCTGTGTTTGGCAATAACTCAGTAGTCCACAACTCCTGCTCTTCTCACCCTTCCTTGCAGGTTGCTGACCTTCTTAGAGTTTTAGGGGCCGCTCCATGAAGCCCCGCCCTCATTTGCACACCACTCCACTTTGTGAGGAAGGCCCACGTGTTTTTAAAAATTCAGACATCTGAGAGTGTGCTAAACTTCCCCGTAATAGAGTGATAATGCCATATGGAGGCAGCGCAGCTGTGGAGAGGTTGCATATGTAACTGCTCGCTCAGCATTTATCTTTAACCTGATCACATATGAACTGAATTTAGTGACCTGAGCCCTGACAGCGGCACTCAATACAAACACTCAATACAAACGGTGTTGTGCTACAGCAAAGCGCAACCTCACGTGTGCTGGCAACATGAGAGAACCGCGAGTCAACACTTCCCATCAAGCGATTGGAAACGCGGTCTTGCAGCCAGCTCTCCGCACACTTTCTCACTTTATTTAAAACAATAATTTGTGGAATTCACGTAATTTGTCAAATTAATTAAACAGGTGTCAGTTAACACTTAAAGCCAAACAGAGAGCTGTTCATCAAAGAAGTGAGAAAGTAAGTATAAAATTGTGGACCAACAAAAGTACCCCACAACGCACTTAACAACCGCTTATGAAGTTTTGGGTTAGCAGCGTGGAGCGCATGGGGCTTGAGGAACCAAACGTAGACTTGATATGCAGCATTTCGACTTGGAGGTCGAGAACAGAGAAATCCAAAGACGTCGGTGTAATATCACCTTTCTTTCTTTCTTTCTTTCTTTCTTTCTTTCTTTCACGCTTTGCTCGTCCCCTCATATACAGTAAATAACAGAGTATACGCTTAGGTACATTACTAAGGATGTCCTAGGTATTAAAAGGCTTCTTGTAACAATGTGGATGACTGTTGTGCTGAATTAAAAGCTTACACTCTTAAAAATCAAGGTGCCTGTTGTATGGTTCTTCGAAGTGATGCCATATGGAACCATTCCTGTATTCCCAAAGGGACCATCCACATGAAGGTTTCAGAAAGATCCTTCATTTATTTATCCCCATACCAAGGTCCATACAGTAAATAGCTACAAAGAGATGTTAACAGATTTGTGAAAAACCAATAAGTCATGATTTAAAAAAGACTTTGCTGTTTACGATAACGCAGTCTAAATTCAGGTTTTCTTAATCTGTTAGTGTGCTGCTAGGTAGAATACATTAAAGATTTCAGGTTTCATTGTTTTTCAAACCTTAAACAACCAACTTCAAATGCTGGAAACCCTTTCCATAATGAAATGGCACTTTGGCAAGCAATTGATCAACGAGAAACCCACAACACCCAGTAAAGAACCATGGAATGCCATTAAATGTGAATTGTCCCCTTGGGATTAATAAAGTATCTATCTATCTATCTATCTATCTATCTATCTATCTATCTATCTATCTATCTATCTATCTATCTATCTATCTATCTATCTAAAGATTCAGGAGTTTTAAGTTCGTAACCCTCATTAATTGGCGATTCTGAATTGATCCATGTGAGTGTCCGCTAATTCAGCCTAGAAAGATAAAGAAAGGTGTACTATATTTCACATACGCATTCGTTATAGGGCTTCGTGGCCCCCAGTTCTGCCTCTGCAGGATCTAATCGCATGGTTGCCCCAGTGGATCTTTAATGGCACTTCCATGGGTTGTGTGGTTCCTCGTAGACCACTGGCATGGCAGAGTTCATCTATCTATCTATCTATCTATCTATCTATCTATCTATCTATCTATCTATCTATCTATCTATCTATCTATCTATCTATCTATCTAATTCTGTCAAAGGAGCTTTGCAAGTGAAATTGTTTCAAAAGGGTTTCAAAAGTACTAACCTAAATATACGCCCACTTTAGAACTCGCTTCATCTAATTCCGGGTCGCCTAAGAAGGTGGACGTGGAGAGCAGATCCTATCTTAACAAAATTGTCCAAAGGCGAAAATAAAACCTGGAAATAAAACCTGGGTTGAGTGAAAAATACGCTTCACATAACTACAGTTTTGCATTCGCTTTGATAGTTTATAATATCTCTCTTCCAAATGCTGATTCTAAAATAGCGTTTCACTTGGTTGTGTGGTTCCTCGCATTGCTTAACAACGCACCGTTTCATTCTGGAAAGGGATATTTGCATATGAAATTGGTCCTTTAGGCTTTGACAAGGTTTCTAATATGTGGACAAAACAGAAATCTTTAAAATCTAGTAGGCAGCCTAGCAGGATATGAAGATACGAAGAAAACCCAAACTTGGTGATTGTGTGCAGGAAAAATCCTTTGAAAATAAGGAACCCATTGGGACTTCACTGTGTTGTCATCTATTCTTCACTGTTAAAATTAAAGGTGCGAGAGCAGTTCTTCTGAGTGATACATACATACCATGGGGGAAACATTTTTGTTTCCTAAAAGAACTATCCACATGAAAGTTCCAGAAAGAACCTATGTTTATTTAGATCCAGAACAGGCTCCATAAATAACCATAATTAGACGGTAACAAAGTTGCGAAATACCAAAAGGCTCTTACTGCATACCGTAACAAGCTGTGCTCTTGATCTATCCGCATTCTCCTACAGGCAGCCTACAATTCATTAAAGTTGTCTGTTTTGTCCACATATGAAGAACCATTTCGCAAAGCCCAAAGAACCAATGCCACATGCAAAAAACTTTACCTAGAATGAAGTGGCCGAGGAAAAGTTCTACATGTTTTAACACACAATCCAGTCATGTGCCATTAAAGAACGGTCATTATTAAGAGTGTTGGCTATTTATTGAACCTGTTATAGAGCTAAATAAATAAATGTACTTTTTGTAACACTCATCTGGATCTCACTTTAGGGAACCAAAAGTGATTCGCGTATGGCATCGCTCATGCAGAATCACCTTCGCGGCTTTATTTTTAACAGTGCAGTCCAGTGGAACTCTTCACAGTGCCCATAACAACTACAACAACAACAACAACAACAACAACAATAATAATAATAATAATAATAATAATAATAATAATAATAATAATAATAATAAGTAAATGTGTTTATATATTTGGGACGGTATTCACTGCAAAAAGGCAGCGTGAAAGTATTTCAAAAAAACATTATAGAAAACGGGTCTTCTGTTCAAAAGAAATTGATTATTAATGATAAAATTATGAATGTTAAAATTGAAATCGCCCGTTTCTGCTTATGATATAGTAATCATGATATTATATATATAATTTATTAATTAAATAATTTATTTATTTATTTATTGTATAATCTAGATCTAAGAAGCAATTTTAGACGTCGATAAGCCCTGTGCGGTTAAACGGCCATTTGTTTCCCTGAAGCGACTGTAATACATAAGCGTGTTAATGACCTCTCAGCGCTCTTAAATGGTTTTATGTCCAACTGAGAACAGGTGGTTAAGCATCAAACACAAATCTTGTAATAGTAATCAAAAGAATGAGCAGACTTAACAATGCGAAACGAATCGCATTTGCTTATCATTTAAAACTGTTTGTCTAATTTATTGGCTAGATGTTGACGGGCTTCGACAGTTTCCCCAGAGTACCGCGATCAACACACTTGGTATCTTTTAAAAGAATTCACTCAATAAATTCTTCTAAACGAGAAAGGAAGACGCATCGACTAAAAAAGCTTCTCAAAACGAAGAGAAAGTGATGGTCCAAAAATAAAAATCCTGCTGTTAGAAAACGGCGTAGGCTTCATTCTTTTTAACGTAATGAGATGAAAGCGTGTTCACAAGTATAGACGGACAAGGACTGAAACAGAACATTTTGGAAAATGAACTTCGACTAACTTTCCATAGCACTCAAATGGCTGCCCAAATACACGTCATATTTAGAAATGACTTTCTATAAAAGCAGTTGTGAAAATAGCGGTTGTTTAAAGAAATGAAATAACTAAATACCTGCACGAAAGGTTATAGAGTGTAAATAACGAGATTCAGCAACCCCGTATAGATTAATAAAGTTAGAATACAAGTCTGACAATAGAACCGCGCAAACCTGTACGCACAGAAATACATTTATGATTGAAATACTTCTGTTATTTTCAGTAAAAGTCAAAACACGAAACAATCAAAATGCAGCCAACCAAATATTTTTGTCAGCAGTCTCATTTGAACGAATTAACGAACTTTGGTATGTAGTGTGATGTTCAAGCTGACTCTTTAGCAGAGCCATGCGAGTGAGTTTGTGAAGGTTTAGCAGAACATTTGAAATACAGAATTTTAATGTTTGGATCCGATTTCATTGCCAGTAAGACATGAAGATATAAATTAAGCGGGTTGTTCTTAATCATTTATATTATGCATTAATTTTAACCGTTGCATCAATTGAACATAGCTTAGCTATTATTATTATTATTATTATTATTATTATTATTATTATTATTATTATTATTATTATTATTATTATTATTATTATATTACGCATAATTGCCGGTGGCGACTGGAAACTAACATTTAGTCCAGGACATTAAGAATGTGAGCGTTTCTCATCAGTGCGATCTTCTGCATTTGTTGGGCTGTGTTGTGTCCTGGCAGTTCCTGTATATGCTTCTAGAATTCTCACTTGACGATGGTTATTATTATTATTATTATGATGATTGATTTATTCATTAATTTTATATCGTAAGAACATAAGAACGAGAGGAGAAAACTGAGTCCATCAAGCCTGTTTGCTTAGCTAAGCTAAGCTGTTCCAGTATCTCATCTAGATTCTTCTTAAAAAAAAATTAAAGGCTTTTCCTTTTTATTTTATTTATTATTATTATTATTATTATTATTATTATTAGTAGTAGTAGTAGTAGTGGTAGTAGTGGTAGTAGTGGTAGTAGTAGTAGTACTAGTAGTACACATTTCAGTAGAGCAATCTTTCGGAATAAAAGATAAAGGTTACCAAATCTATCTATCTATCTATCTATCTATCTATCTATCTATCTATCTATCTATCTATCTATCTATCTTTTTGGCACTTTATTTTTAGACACCTTTTAATGCGCGTATTTTTTAATATTCAATATCTGTTAAATACATGAGCAATACAAATAAACAACTGAAAATGTTACTGCCGGTGACTTTGACTCTACTTTTATTAATGTGTGACAAGTGTATTACAAACGCGTGTGCGGGAAATTAATAATAAATATAATTGGCACGACAAACTGGGGCTTCTGTTCTTTTTATTGTACATTTTAATTCAAATAAACAAATAAATACATACATGAGAATGAAAATACTTTTACTAAAAATAAGCAAACCTGAAAGACCATCAGTTATAATCCGCATTTCGAAATAAAGACACGCTTTCACTGATGAGAGATACTTGTCTGAATGACCTATTGTTGCTATCAGTAGTTTGCTACTATCGGATTGTCTAAGTGGTCCTTATTGTGCATTTAATTTGAGTTTATTTTACCTAATTTAATTCTTTTTTTCGCAATTTTTTACGTCATTTAAAGGAGCGCAATAATTAGACCCCATAGCCACAGTCAAGAATGCGTCAACATCCTGAGAAAGAAGACTGTTGAGTTATTATGAACACACTGACCGAGAAGACTTGTGCCACGAGAACACTTTAGCAGAATCAGCCTGTTTCACTATCAGTCAGCCACCGGGGAAGCAGCGCCAAATGCGAGTCCGTATTACAGATGTACTCAAATCGAGGTGACGGGGCAGGGGGTTATTTGGAGCATTAATACGGGAGCACGGTTAGTAAGGTACACACTTTCTAGAATAGTTACGGTTTTAAAATGCGCATTGGATGTATATGCATATTATATTGTGCGCAGCAGTTTTAGTAAAAGTAAAGAAAAAAATCACAGCTTTCGAATCCTACAAGTGGGGTTCAAGTGGATCGTCATCTTGCTATTAACATAAACATATCATCATTGCTATAGAAAAAAAAAAGTAAACTCAGAAAATGGAAGAACTAGTGATGACGTATAATTTAAACAATAAGCGGTGACTGTTTGAGTAAATGTTAGTATGTGTCTGAAGTCTGAGCGGTGCTTATTCCTACTTTTGGTACAAAGTTTCTTAAAATTCAGTAATGGAAAAACAGGATCACTTAGCTGGCACATGTTTGAATGACAAAGAAAAAAATAGAATACACATTTAAATACATATGATAAATATACTTCCTTTTTTCTATATAGTGCCTTACGCAAACCACTACCGACATTCAGCCATTTGGGGATTAAAAGATATGCAGAATGCTACGTGCAATGGAGTGTGCGGTGTGTGTGTGTGTGTGTGTGTGTGTGTGCACAGTTTAGACAAAGATTAGAAATTAGCTGGCCAGAAGTATATTAAAGAGAATTTATTTGACTGTACACATTATTAAAGACATTTTCTATTAGTGTTGCTGTTACTTTGGAAAGTGCCTGGCACTGACGCAAAGGGACGGCAATTTGTCTTTATTGTGTTACAGTCTCCCTCAAATACAAATTTGTTGAAAAATAAAATCAGATCAAGCATCAGCATGTAATTTGTTACAATATTGTTTGAAACAATATTATTTTAAAAAGTCACATGGTCCAAAAATATCTATTTTTTGGTGGGTCAGACGGGTGTGTTGCCGACTCAACCCCATCTTCTGTCGTGCCTTCATTCTGCCGAGATTCTTGCTGAACTCCAGCAGATGTTGTACGAGACAGTTCCTTAAGTAGACCTCCAGAGATTTAAATTTGACTGGGTTTATTCCAGATCTTTGCCATTATGTGACACTTTGCTTGAAAAGCCCTAGAGCGTTGAAGTCCAACACATTTGTGGTTGTGGAATCTAAAATCAGAACATGATTCCTAATTAAGGTTAACGCATTTTTAGAAAATTTGCCAGCGATCAACAGAAACTCGCCAGCATAGTTTGCTGCCCAGAGGGTATTTATTTTTCTTCACTCATTCCATTTGGGTTATGACGTGTTGCGTTTACGACACATTGCAAAGTTATGAAGGAGAGATGGAATTGGGAGAAGAATGCGTGGGATTCACAATTCACAAGTCCTGCCTGGATTGATGCTTCTTAATCAAACGAGCCAGAATGTAAATAAGCGGTGTGGAAACCAGGTGGACGAGTGCGCGGCACTACTGACTTTTTTCCTTCCCTCAGATTAGACTCATTCCTCATAATCCGTGTTGCTATCGATTTCATATTCATAAACCGCTCTGCAGTTTTCCGACACCTGTCACAAACACACCGATTTATAAAATCGTTTTTTAATGCTAACCCATCGTGGACAAAACAAAAAGCGATGGTTTTAAGAAAAAAGTCTCAACCTGATATGAAACAAAAACCAGTGTGTGTTTTTTTAAAAACGTCTCGGGGCAGTTCCTGACAAAACATGACTTACTTCGGAATACGCGAAAAGAAGATAACAGCGGAGGTTGCAGTGACCCGGGGTACCGTAACATCAGGTATAAATGTGAAAAGCTATTGCTTCCCTTTTTCAAGTTCAATGAAATACGTACATGAGTAGACGGTACATATCACAAATGAAACAGAGCTTGTAATGATGAAAACTTCAATGTGAGTTTTATCTAAATATTCAATCAAGAAGTGTCATTTACATGATTCAGAAAACGGGGGTCCATAGCACGGAGAAACCCAAGCTTGAGATGAGTGTCGGTATTCGTGACAAATGCAGCGTTTTGTCTTTATGTGTGCTAATTCTGTATTTAGTTATTTATGAAATGCATACTTGAATTTTACCTGGAAACTTGTCAAGTGCTTTATGCCTGCAGTCAGTGAGGAGCGCTGTACAAAAATAAACTGAACTGAATGGATAGCACGGATAACTCGAGAGGCTATGATACGCGATCACCAACAACTTAACAAAATATCAATCTGTCTATTCTGTGTAACCCGGTTTGTTAAACAAATAAAGGGTCATTATGTGGATGGTGTGTTAGTTAGGGTTCAAACACTATGAAAAGTATTATTTAGGGAAAGTTACCTATCGAGTACAGTATATCCAAAACATATCAATGGCAGTGCCAAGCAAAGCACACAATCTAATACAATGTTGAGTTTTTGCAGTTCTCGCGTGCATACATTGTATTTTCACGTTTTAAAGAGGATAACGGCCTACATCACTCGGAATTATTAGAATCAGCCTTCACTATTCCTGAACGGCGCACAGCCGCAGCTTGTGTCGGCCTCGTTGGGTCTTAGACAAGAGCGATCCCGAACGGAAAGCCAGCGCAACGCAGGGTAAATGATTATTGTCCAGTATTTTGGTTTAAATCTAGGACGAGATAACGAATGAGTACGAATTAAATTCAGTTTTCATACAGCACATTCAATTAACCTAACGGACACCTCTGAGGTGTAAAAGAAGAGTACTCGGTCAAAACTCAGGAAAATATAGTATTCTACCATCTGCTTAATCCAATCCAAACTAATATAATATAATATAATATAATATAATATAATATAATATAATATAATATAATATAATATAATATAATATAATATGGACTACGGTACTGGTATCCATCAGTCCATCCATATAATATAATATAATATGGACTACTGTACTGGTATCAAACAGTCCATCCATATTATATTATATTATATTATATTATATTATATTATATTATATTATATTATATCGGGACTGTTTCTGTTGGAAACAGAATGGACAAGGCGAGTTCTGAAAATTACTCTGTAATAAGAATATATTGATTTTAAAATCCGTTTAATCCAATTCGGGGTAGCGCAGGCAGAGGGGCAAAGCTAATCCCCCACAGCACTGAATGCCATTAAAGAAACATCCCTGGACTGGGCACCGATACATCGCAGGACCCACTACTAAACACAACAGCACTCTCCACTCAAATTGAGCCAGACTGGCATTGCTAAATAACCTCAGCTTCCAATCTTTGGGGTGCGGGAGGAAAACCGGAATACACAACTCACGGAAACTCGTGGAGAACATGCAAGCTCCACAAGGACCGAACAATATTCGCACTAAGGACTTTGGATATTCTCTCAGTGAAGACACAGAGCTGCACTGTAATATATCACATCATATCCATTATTCTAAGCCCACATCATCTTGGAATGGTTAGCATACTCCCGCAATTCTTTTGAGCTGCAGAATCATAAAAAACATTTATGTATAAAAGTACATCTAACACAATGTTATATAAAACAATAGGTATAACAAGCATTTAAAACAATCAGTAACTGAAAAAAATAACTTGATAAATTTTATAAATCTCCTATATTGAAGCAAGTTCGCTGAAATGAAGGCGTTAAACATTCAATTAACTTCAATAACAAATTAAGTTAAAAAAAAAAAAAAAACTGGGTCAATGATATGTAGTCTGTGGGAACAACAAAGCACCGTGAAGGCAAGAACAAGAAGGATCAAGCAGCAGCTTTCTGAAATTAATACTACACGAATGTAAATAAGCCGTCGAGTTAAAACAGGGTTGGAAATTATGCTGACCTACATTAATACACACACACACACGACACCACAGTAGTATATTAATCTCTCCACAAGAGGGCGCACGTACCATATCAAATAGCCATTATTAACTCGGTTACATTCACAGCGTAGAAATGGAGTTCAAACGTCTGTAATCTCCAACGGCTTACCTTACATGGTTTGTTGCAGTCCAGTTGTGCTTTAATCAAAATAAGAGGCATTTTCCATAAAGATCTCCAGAAGACGGAATAAACAGGTCCGTTAATTGTGCTATTTGACCCAGTTCGCTTTTCAACTACAGACTGTGCCTATCATACGTAAAAACACAATTGTGATGTATTCTGGATTTATGTAGACTGGAATATGTTTATATAGACTGTGTTTTTTTTTTTTTTAGTAAAGTTGACGTTATTATTTTGAAAGAATGATACACAATGTGTCTTACAGATTTCCCATACTTCTAAATAATTCCACTTTCAAAAGCAAAAACAAAGTTAGAAAAAGATTTGTTTTTATTTTATAGTACAAGATGAAATGGATATATTTGGAGTTTAAATGTTTTTGAAAATTACTTACTAAAGTTAGGCATATGAATACGCGCGTGGAATATACATTCCGTAAGCAAGAAAATGAAGGGTGCTAATTCTAATTAATTTAAAGGTATGAGTAGTTTGATTGGCCGTACAGCCTCTGTTTCAGTGCGCATTTGACTTCGTCTGTTTTATTTTGTTTTATTTTTTTCACATCGCCTGCAAGTCGAGGCAGCCTTTTTTCTGTAGGTGTATTTGAATCTGCGTCAGTATCACAGTTTTATGTGATCCTTAGGTAGAATATTTGTATAATGTTTTTATCTTTTTAATGGTCGTTTGATATATCCTTTAATAACCACATATCAACAAAATTAACAAAAAATAATATCTGATAAAATATGTTGCCGCTGAATTAAAAGACATAACTAGTAATTGTATGGGCTTTGTAGACGAAGGATGCGAGAAACACGAGAAATCAAATCCACACGGAATCTGAGGTTGTATGGCCATTCAAATTATACACGGCTTTAAATGAATAATTAGTGCGCTTGTTCGAAGACATGGCCGTAACTGAGGAACTATTGGAAAATTAGGTGAACTTTAAAGCTCTTCACTATGTTTAAAAGACTAGCATGGCGGTTACTTAAATGCATAAAGCGATTTGTTCCGCTTTGCACTAACTTCATTTGCCGAATTTACCCCACTTAAGCACTCGACACCAACGTCACACCGATTGTTTTATTGTAAATAAGAGACGATAAAGGAGCCCACGAGAAAGCAAACGGTTAAATATTAAATGCAGCCAGTCCATTTGTTTCAGATGATTTCTTTCGGTCCATTAAAACGACCCCGATTGTTATTAAGATACGGTTAAAGTTTATCACGAAAAGACTTTCCTTTGTGAATATCTAACTCGCTCGCATTATTCTGCCGCACGCTACGGACTCACTAAAGTGTGACAGGTTTCTACACTTCGGTAAAGGTTGCAGATTGGGCGCATGAATTACCATACATTATCAGGAAAAAACGGCCTTTTAAAGACTTTCACAGCACGCTTAAAACTATTTATCATTACTTAAGGATAATATAATACATTAAACTGTGTATTTAGGACGCTAATTGTCCCCCAATAACCACTAATTTGTGTTGTGGAAGCCACCATGTTAGACTGCCCTTAATAAATTAATACTAAACTCTTTGGTAAGGGAACTCGAAGGTCACTCGCTCCATTTCAGCTAGAAAATGAATGATAAATACATGCAACGTTTGCAAATCTCTCTATCTGCGTATGCTACATGTCTGAAAGCAAATGCCTGTAGCCAAATAGGACCCCCCCCACCACCCCCATTACCCATGCCAACTGAGTAAAAAAGGGGGATATAGGATTAGAGTCTCTTTATGTTCTATTATGTTCTGATATACTTGGACACGACGATTAAATGAGTGCGTGTGTGTATGTGTGTGTGTGTGTGTGTATATATATATATATATATATATATATATATAGCTACAGAGCTTACACACACACACTATATATATATATATATATATATATATATATATATATATATATATATATATATATATATATATATATATATATATATATATAATAACTGGATGATGCTATTTGTAACTGGGGCATAATTGTCAAAGTAAATTCAGTTTTGCATCATCTTGTGCTTAGCATTTCTGCGGTCTAAGTGAAGAAAGTAAAATAATACGTCCAAGGCATAAGCAGAACAATCCTGCCATAATAAAAAAAGCATTGTGCCGTCACAATTAATCAGCGGAAATTAAACAAGTAAAGGAGCTGATGCAATCTTCTGGGTCACTCAGTAGTATTTTAAAACAGTCTTAGAAGAATAAAAACGGCCATCTCCTCTAATTTCTAGGAATACGAGTTCAGCCTAACGGTTCAGCTCTCTGATGTTTTCTTCGCTTGTTCAGCTCTCTGGGTATCAGTTTGTTTCGGATCAGCATCTGTATTTGTTCGATCAGTTTAAAAGCGTGTTTAATGCATTAAGGGAAAAAAAAAAAAAACTTATTAAGGAAACCCTACAGGCGGTGCAGCAGTGTAAGTGAAGAATGCGCATGCTTTAATAAATATTTTGTTTAATTATGCCTCAATTCATTTTGAAGGAACTATTACGGAAATGTCGTTCTTATGATAATAGTAAATATTTGTTAAAAACCGCAAAGGAATAGCCTTCAGAAAATAAGCAATGGAACACAGCCCAGAAAGAAAATTAAAAAAAAAAAAAAAAGAAACAGTATAATTATTTGTTAGTCATGCATATTCAATTAATTAGCTGAACTGTTACATATGGCCTCTGGAAAAAAATAACAAAAAAGCCAAAGTTGAACTTGCCCATCTGCAGTAAAAATCCATGTAGACTTTGAAGAATGCCAATTACTGTGTATACTGTAACTTACAGGCACACTTTAGTAGGTATACGCATACACACAACGCGCACAACACCACACGTATACGTGTGTGCACCGACTGTACTGCATTGCTCTCAACGCGCCCTTTATTGTAACGTCGTTAATGCGGAGATCTCAAAACGCGACACTGCTTGTTTTTGCGAATAATAAACACGGAAAATACCTGCTAGTGCTTCACTTAAGAGGAATGTAATTGAGGAAAAATGGGTGACTGATGAATAGATAATAGAATCTTAACTTGCGATAAACAATAAATAGAAGGTAACTCTATGAGCCTCTAATCATCCTATTTTGCACGAGTCTAGCCAATAGGAAGCGAGAAGCCTTCAACCCCAAATTATTCCCAAAACAGATGGTGGGATGCAAAACACGGATGGATTCCTGGAACAAAACGAGACGCGTGCGCATGCCTTTCAGCGTGCTTGACAAATTTTGTTGTGGTTAAATTGGAAGATGATACAAACACTGGAATGTATTCTGGAAATTACTCTAAACTAATTCCTACCATCTTGTTTTTTAATGTAACCGTGATAATCATTATTTTTAATATTGACGGATTTATCTGATCACTGTTTTCAATCATATACTTATTTATAATTTAAAAAGGATTAAGTTAGCATTTCAATAAAGTTAAATGACGCGAATTTTGCCTGTTCAGCTAACACTTTTTTTGTGAGAGATCCGGACAACCCACGTGCCTTTGCCTCGCTTTCGGACCCTGCCTGTTCTGCTCCTCGCACCTGAGCGCCGCGTCCCTCGCCTCTCGCATGCATGTAAATCTCTGGCGCGCTGCTCTTCGCTCCTTGCAGTCCATTCCGTTCTCCACGAGTCCGCCTCTCCGTGTTCGGCTCTCCTTTTGACGCACTTAAAGAGTCTTCCCTCAACCTTAAGGCGAGTAATAGCGACCAATCATCGAGCCATTACGGGCTTCAGAGGAAGCTGTTTATGTGATTCCTGCACTAATTAGGCTCATGAACTAACAAATCGTTTGCACAACTGGAGAAGAACTGATCATATCCATGGATTGTCTGCGGACTAGGTGACCACCTCTTTTGAACACTTTTCCGGCTGTTACGCCTACCTTTCTGTTTCGCTATTTTTTCCAACTTAATCAGTGCACCACAAACTCTGATCGTCTTGGGAGTATTTTTTTGTACAAGATCGCCTGCTTCTTTTGCTTCCGCTGGAGGATCTTAGACTGGAAAACATGTTTCAACCGACACCCAAGAGGTGCTTTACGATAGAATCTTTGGTGGCGAAGGATAACCCACTACCTGCTTCCAGATCCGAGGAGCCCATCCGACCGGCGGCCCTCAGCTATGCAAACTCCACTCCAATGAACCCTTTTCTAAACAGCTTTCACTCGACCGGCAGAGGCGTCTATTCAAACCCAGACTTAGTGTTCGCAGAAGCGGTCTCTCACCCTCCAAACTCGGCCGTCCCGGTTCACCCAGTGCCCCCTCCACATGCGTTGGCAGCCCATCCCCTCTCATCATCTCACACCCCTCATCCTCTTTTTGCCAACCAGCAAAGGGACCCGTCAACTTTCTATCCATGGCTAATACATAGATATAGGTATCTCGGGCACAGATTTCAAGGTGAGTAAACTTGTTGACCTTCAGTTTAAGATAAAATTCTAAGATGATAAATGCATTCCACGCAGACGTAGCTTTTTTCGTATTTCATTTTTCTTTAGCTAACCAGCAAAACAAGACAAAACAAGCCGATATTGAAAAGAAAGCGTTAGAACAGGCGGTGCATAAAAGTTAGCCTGTCACGATCGTCTTTATAGCCGATCAACTTTTGTCGCTCACAAGCAAAATGCGAGTAAGTAATGAACGGAAATGAGTGTTTATAACCGCAAAGGGCTGATTATACAACTTGCGGCGCTCGTTAATTCGCTGCACTGCATGTTTTGTTTACATTTTGTAAAACGAATTTTTTTTAATGCAATAAGATATATTTACAGCATGCAGCTTTATGCGGTGCACTGAAAGTTGCAACTTTAATAAAAACTCATTTCTAAACCAGATCATTCAAAAAAAAAAATGTGCACGAGCATGTCGTGTTTACCGAGCACACAGGATCGAACTTTATAGAAACGAGGAGCAAATGTCATCGATTTTAGTGAAACTGTCAGCACGTCATTGTCCACTTTATAAAGTTAAAAAAGAAAGAAAAACATCCCGTGGAAATCCGTGACTCGATCGTTTGTGTTCTGACTTTAACAGCGTGGAAGATAAATCCCCTAACGTCCATCCCCCAGTTTTACGAGTCTGCCGTCCGCCGTTTCACTTCGTAGAGTCCGGGGATTCAAACCGCGAAAGAAATCGTTGTAAACTCCAAATAAAAACATGACTGTAAAGATTTAGAATCGAGAATCGCGAGAAAATGTTTAAGAAGAAAAACCCGGAGAAAGAGAACGAGCGTTTTTGCTTTTAATTTTTGACCAGATACGATTCGTTCTTTTAAATCTGCCATTTTTGTTGTTTTTTTTTTTTACTCGCTCTACAAAACTCAAGGTTAAAGCTTAAATAAAACTGAACACATCTTAAAAAACGGTTTAAACACCGGGGTTAAAACGCGTCCCCTTTTTAACTAATTGCGCCGTCAGATAAATGTGAAAGTTGAACTTACAAAATGCTCGGACGTTGAAAACAAAACAAAGCGGCGGAAGCTGAGAGAAAATCAAGTTGAAACGTAAAAATCGATAATAACTAGTGCGTCTTTTAACCCGATTAACCGTTGCGACGAGTTTATTTTCACTCAAATATACATATGTATTTTTAACAGCAACTTTTAGAATGCACGCTCTTGTTTTTGTTTTGCCGTTTATAATAATTCGATGGGCGTTTAGGGTCTATAAAGTGTTCATAATTTTGGGTCGATCTAATTTTAATTAGTGTATGTGTGTATTGTTATTGTTATTTTTGACGTAAAGTTTTATTTTAAAAGCACAATTATAATTCTTGTATTCGATATTAAAATAAAATTGCAGTTTTAGTAAAAAAAAAAAAAATACAAAAAACGAAATGATGTTCATTTATTGTAAGTTTAAGAGGAACATCAATGCTGCTAAATAGAGTCCTTTGACGCCGTTACTTTTACGAGACTGTACACTCATAAAATGAAGGAAATTATACTACCGATTATTATAACACATAACGAGATACGCGCGGTTAAAACCGAATTAAACGCAATCAAACGAATGAGAATTTTTTTTTTTTTGTAAAATTAATTCAAATTGCATCTTTTGTTTTAAAGTAAGTAAATGATTATTTGTGACCTACCTTTTCTCCGCGTGTGTTTATGTGTTTAATTACTACTATTATTATTGTTTTTCGTTTGATAAGAACGCTGGCTGTTCCATTAATTTTCAGCGATTTAGCATATTAGAGACAGAAAGGCAATAAGAACGAGGTGAGCCGAACCCACCATTAGTCTAATAGCATGTATCGTAAAGAAGCTGATTTGATCGCTGTCAGACTGGAAGAAACATGTCTAATTGGGGTCGTTCTGCTTATTCTATAGGTAATGAAACAAGTCCGGAGAGCTTTCTTTTACATAATGCACTGGCGAGAAAACCTAAGAGGATCCGGACAGCCTTCTCTCCTTCTCAGCTGCTAAGACTGGAGCACGCCTTCGAGAAAAATCACTACGTGGTGGGAGCCGAAAGGAAACAGCTGGCACATAGCCTCAGCCTCACCGAAACGCAGGTAAGAGGCAAGGCGAAAAAAAAAAGTTGGGAAAAATTAGAAAATGTGGATTTATTAAAACAAGATAAAATATGTAAGGTCTGGTCAATAAGGCAGACTGAATACTTATAATATATATATATATATATATATATATATATATATATATATATATATATATATATATATATATTTACACGAATGAGTGAACAAAGTCACCAAGTGGCCAAGTCGTGTTGAGGATATTTAGGTGAACAACAACTTATCCGCTGTGTTGGGTTGAATCGGCCTGTCCTCTTCCTAAAAAAAATGTTGTTCTAACACAATAAACAGCTGTCAATAGACGCCATGTGAGACCCAGGTAGGAGGTGAAGAACACAAATGAAAAACGTGCTTGTTTATTAGCATCTGAGAGGTTCAAATAGAAAATGTATCTCTTTTTAAGAGATAATTTAAGAATAGTGGTACCTCTCTATAAAGGTTGATTTATTAAAACGATTTTTTAAAAATGGCCAGAATTAAGCGTGGTGGTATCGAGTGAAGACGCGCACCTTTTTCTCTTTTAAAATGATAAAATTCTAATAAAGAGGCTGGCAGAAAGCCTCGGCCTCATCGAAACTGAGCTAAACGGCAGTGTAAGCGTAAATGTCTTTAAAACCGCGATAACGAATAGAGCACCTGGCACAAAGCCGCTACATTACCGAAACTCCAGCGCAAATTTAATTGATGCTCACGATGATGATAATAACAGCGGTTAAATGGGTGCCCATCTCAAAGGAGAGCATAATAAGGCCGTTGTGCCACCCTTTTCAAATATGCTGTAGCTCTAAAAAAAAAAAGTGCTGCATTTTTAACAATTTGAGTTAGTCAAACAGACAACCACTGTAAGCTGGGACCCCCAAGTGCGAACGTCTTTCTGAACAGAAAGCCTTCCTTTTTCCCCAAAAAAGGATGAGCGTGCCCGCGCACGCACAAGGCGGCTTAATAGACTGCACCAGTGTCGCTGGAGCTTCTGCCGGCCTTGTAGATTTACTCCGGGACTGCTTTACAATACCAAAAGGCAAACAGTGGGAAAGGACCGTGTAAATATGAAGTAATGAATAGCCGTGTGTCACACAGCTCGTGGAATGCAAACCTAATGCTTGTGTCTGAAAGTCAATACCATTTACAGTTCAATTCACAGATTAGCGAAAGGAAAAAAAAAAAAAACAAAACAAGGCGGCAGTGGCCGGCTGTAGAGTTAAAGGGAGTCTTGTTTTAATTTGAGAAAGACTGGCTGATAATAAATCGAAAATATAATTACAATTAATTCAATTTAAACATGAATAGCGTGTTTCCAATATTACTATTTTTCAACGCCTGAAATTTCATGCGTTTACAGGTATTAGATAGTATTACGGATCTTATTATTACAGATTTTGGTAAACATCCCCGACAAAATGCCACTCTGTCTGGGTTCAAAGCTTCTTCCAAAGTCGTGTTGGTTTGTATGTTAAAGTCTCTTTTAAATGGCAGAATGGTTTGAAGCTATTGTTTTTTTTTTTTTAACATCTCTTGTACAAAACAACAAGGATACCCCCTTCTATTTTATGAGTTATTTTAAACGAGGGAACGGTCAGAATTAATTTCCCCCTGGTAAGCTGTATTTAAGGTGGTCTTTGTAAGGGTTGGATTCGGTGCTGGTTGGGGTCTTTTGTTCCAATGTCAGCCTCCAGCTCTTTTACAAACGAGCTCCTTTTGGAGATCAGTCTTGAGAAATGAACCGGCCTCCCCCTCAATTAGCAGCCTGAAAGCAAATTAAATGCACCTTTATTCCTCCGCAGCCTCTCAGATCACAGACTTTTGTGCATTATGAATAATGTTTTAAAAAAATTAGTTAAGTGAATTCGGTGGACTTTGTATCGTTGCTGTTACAACATGCAGCTTCGCTGTTATCTTTGCATCGCCAATAGGAATTATCAAATTGGCTTTACAACGTGCTTAGTTAAGTAATGACTGGAGACAAACGATCTAAAAAGTATACGGCTTGAATACCGCCGCGCCGTCGATCACGGATATGAGCGTCCATGTGATGCAATTCAACTAAAACACTTTACGAAAGAAATGGAGATGCAGTCAGGGCGCTTTGTGTGTGGAAAGTAATGGAAACACCAACTGGAAAGTCGCTGTTAAAGACGTGTAAGCCAGTGACTGGAAAGCGCGTGAATTTGCGCACAAAGTCCAGAAATAAAACGCAACGGGCCAGACAAAATATGAGGCACATTTTTAGAATGAATATTTTATAGACATGTTTGTTTCAATGTACAAATGATTTTTTGACAAGAAAAATGGTTTATGAAAATGCCTATATTTTATTAACTATTTAAATACATAATTTGAATATTTTAAGCTGTTTTATTATTTATGCACTGTTTGTAAGGTATATTTGCATTAGTGTATCTATGATTTTATTATGTATGTATTTAAAGACAAAGAGAGAGAGAGTACACTATGTAGGCACTATGTATTTCATGCTATATGTTTTAGATATATTATTTCCCAATCATATTGAAAATATTGATGAAAAGTAACACCCCATTTCATTTTGTGGTGATAACACGTATATTATGTAAACAAGGTGTCTCTTAAGAGACGCTGGCTCAGGGTATACATTACTGTTCATCTAGACGACTTATTTTGAAAAGTAAATATATTTGGAATTGGACATTACGATTTCTTCATATTTAGTTAATTCCAGTATCAGCCTAACGTTTAACAATGAGAAGAGCGCATAATATTTGGGTGTGGTGTTTCCTAATTTGCACGTTATTAAACTGGCAGGCAGTGTGGCGATGCAGTGAAGGCTTTGGACATCAAACTCTGAGGTCTTGGGTTCAAAGCCCGCTACTGACACTGTGTGACCCTGAGCAGAGTACTTCATTTGTACCCCAATTGGCAACAAAAAAGAAATGTAACGACTTTCATTTAAAATGTTCCAACACACCTTAGGTAAAGCCGTCAACCCAATAATGATATTGCGTTACATTTCTCCCAGGCCAGAATCCTACATTATTAAAGAAAGATGCGTATGTTGAGATTTGGATATTAAAACGGTCCCTTTATTTTTCAGGTAAAGGTATGGTTTCAAAATCGAAGGACGAAATTCAAGCGACAGAAATTAGAAGAAGAAGGTTCAGATTCTCAGCAGAAAAAAAAAGGGACTCATCACATTAATCGATGGCGGCTCGCCACCAAGCAGGGAAGCCCCGAGGAAATAGACGTTACTTCGGACGATTAAGGACTTGCTGCATGGCCAGAGGGTCAAGCAACTGCGTTTAAGGGTCGCCAAAAAACAAACAAACAAACAAACAAAAAAAAAAAACAACAACAAAACGACACCGTG